>NC_139222.1:113815582-113975582 GCF_055691185.1 Crinia signifera | reverse complement strand
AATGCGATGCAATACAATGAAAAAATCGGGCGCCCAGATATTACACAAGTACAGAGAGAGTTACCAGCCATGCCCCCACAGCGGCGAAAATGGGGCGTGACCAAGTTGAAAAAGGCCACACCCCCACAAAACTAGGCCACACCCCCTAAAAATTTGCGCGCGCCTACGGCGCGCAAATGTTGTGTCGCCTCCCCCCCCCCCCCCCCCCGGGCTGCCTCATATGATTTCCCGGGCTGCTTTTAATTCCCAATCCGCCCCTGAGCACAGCACAGGACACTAAAGGTGGGGCCCTGGCGAGTGCACCTTTACCTTGCTGTCTGCTGCAGTGAGGAGGTGCCAGCCGCTACAGTCAGATGTGTTTAGCGTCCTACCCCAGCTTCTGCAATCATATATCACCCTTCTCCACAATCACAGTGACAGCAGTGTTTGGGGAGGGGGGGCAGCATTAAATCAATCCCGGGATTGAGTGTTTTTCAATCCCGAATCCCGGGATTGAAAAAAATGGCCTGGGATTGGCATCCCTAGTATGTAGGGTCTTGTCAGGTTATTTACTTCACCCAATAAAAAGGACAGACATGTCCAGCCCTGTGGAGGAGAGGAACGGATTGCTGTTCATCCCTCCTTAGCAGATTCAGCTGCCAAATATTTCCTCTACATAAAGAAAAATTGTGGTGTTTGTCAGCCTAAACATCCTAGTCACAAGGGTTTAAAACCTCTAATCCACTGGTTCTCAAACTCTGTCCTCAGTTTCAAATTCTTCAGTATTCTTTAGACTAGAGCAGGGGTCTGCAAACTATTTTGCTATGGGACCCCCATTAGACAAAAAAAATAATTACGAGACCTCAGCAAGTTACTGCAGAAGGTCATCACATCACATGTGTAGGCAGCAGACAGCACATACATGGCAGCATTGTGGAGGCACAAAATGATGGGAGGAGTCTGAAGTAACAGACAATTCAGCAGATTTTTCAGACTCCTTGAATCACTGACTGATATTAGAGAAGTCATTAACCTGATGGTCAGCAACATGGAGTCGCGACCCGATGCTGAGAAGGTCAGAGCCACTTTGGATTCAGGACCCACAGTTTGAGAACCGCTGGACTAGAACATGGGTTCTCAGGACCCAAAACAGTTCACAGTTTCCAGGTCACCCAGAATGTACACAGGTGTATTCATTACTCACTCGTGCATTTTAAAAGATCCAAAGGTGGAGCAAATTAATTAATAAATTAATGAGGTGACGTGGAAAACATGCATTGAGAACCTAGGCTCTAGTTTAGTGGCTCCCAACCTGGGGTACTAGTACCCCCCTGGGGGGATTTTGCAGACCAGTTGGGGTTACTTGAAAATAATATTGGTAATGGCTGAAAAATTAGTCTCCTGATGGCAGAAAAAAATCTTCCATTGCCATGGAGATGAATCACGTTGTGTCACTTCCGCACTATCAGGGTCTCCTTGTGTTACATGTTTTTTGGTGTCTATGTCGACGTGGACACCGTTAAAGTATACCAGGTCCCCTGGCATGGCTTGCAGTGTTTATCATGCTTCAGGCACAGTGCCTTGCTGTGCTCGGCACACTATTATATTCTACCTACCTAAGTAAAGTATCAGGTTGTAGTATGGATCACTGGATGTGATCATACAATTACCCTAGGAGACCCTCCTCCACTGACAGACCAGGCACTTATTCTGAATACAGAAGGCAAACACTTGCTAACTTTGCTAAACAATACTTTTTAATCTATGAAAGTGCTGCACACTGAAGTGAACATGTTGTTACATACTTTAGCAATGAAGTGTAATAAGTCTCTAAACAGCTTAACGAAAAAGGAACATTTCTAGCAGTTATTCAATTCTGCAGCCAACAAGTGTAGTTAAGCATAAACAATTGACAATGCTGCTAAGTATTCTGGTCCAATACTTTAATGCAAAGCCTTGTGGAACCGCATCAGCTGAATAAAGCATTCATTTATAAAAATACCAGCATGGCTGAAAAAAATAAAATAAAAATATAATATATTTTATATATATTACAGACCTTTCCTTTTATAGTTAATAAATAATATGTACGGTACTTGTTTCCTAGAACGGCCACAACGATTTAGATCGTTGTGGTCGGAAGATAAAAAATCGGTCGGTCGCATCGCATGCGATTTGGTCGCATGCGATGCGATCGACCGATTTTTCACCCGATTTTTTATTTTTTTCCACCCGATTTTTTGTAATTGCCCCCCCAAATGTTAGTAAGTGGGCTAGACCCCACGATAGACGTGAACCCGAAGCGTGGCGAGCGCAGCGAGCCCGCGAGGGGCGGCGGTACGCGTCCTCCGACCTTTTCATTCCCCTACTATCCACTAGGGCGTGGAGTGAGAATATAATAGTGTGGCGAGCGCAGCGAGCCACCGAGCCCGAAGCGTGGCGAGCGCAGCGAGCCCCGCGAGGGGACGCGTATAACTTCACAGGTATACGCGTCCCCTCGCGGGGCTCGCTGCGCTCGCCACGCTTCGGGCTCGGTGGCTCGCTGCGCTCGCCACACTATTATATTCTCACTCCACGCCCTAGTGGATAGTAGGGGAATGAAAAGGTCGGAGGACGCGTACCGCCGCCCCTCGCGGGCTCGCTGCGCTCGCCACGCTTCGGGTTTACGTCTATCGTGGGGTCATGGCGGGCACATAAAAAATGTGAAATGGGTCATATTGACCCATTTCACCTTTTTTATCATTTTTCCCTATGTGAGATGGACTTAATCAAGTCCATCTCATCTTGTGCCATTATAATGGCACAAGACCGACCGATTTCAATGTTAAAAGATTTTTTAACATTGAAGTCTATGGAAAAATCGGGTGAATCGGTCGGTCGCATCGCGGCCGATTTTAATTGGTCGCGACCGACCGATTGACCCGATTTCTGTCAATCAAAGTGAAAAATTAGTAAAAAATCGGCCACATCGGGAGGATCGTGTCCCTTAATTAAGAGCCACGATCCCTCACGATTGTGGCCATTCTAGGAAACAAGTACCATATGTACATTTCTAAAACAGATAATTATCACATTTAGGACAGATTGTAAAAACATCTGTAAAATAGGATTCCTCTGACAGCCGCATCCCGCCCCTCCGCTGCTCACAGCCTATCAGCAGTGGCACAAAGGTGCAGAATAGGGACCGGGAGCAGTAATGAGAAAAAAAAAATGGGCAGGGTGCAGCGCCCTGCAAAATACTCCTAGCGGAAACACTGCCACATTTCCTCAAGACAATATATGCCACGGACAAGAGAGTCATGTACAATTGCAAAAAACATACAATCAACTCATGATCCGCAACCAAAAACTTCTGTGGGGAATGTTACAGCTAGGGATGCCAACCCCGGGACATTTTTTTCAATCCTGGATTTTGGGATTGAAAAATGCTCCATCCCAGGATTTCCAGGATCCCGGTTTGGCCTAACTAATTTTAAAAAATGTCCCACCCCGCAGTATAATCCCGAAATCATGGGATTGGAAACTCAAATTCCGGGATTGAAATCCCTGCTATTTTGGGGCCAAATCCCAGGATCCCAACGATCCCAGGATTGGCCACTATAGTTACAGCAGTCAAATGTGCCAGATGCAAATTTTGTCCACCCAAAAATGATAATAAAACAAACCTGATCTGTTTTCAAGTGCAATAAACATGTTTGTAAATCCCATGTAACGTATTATTACCCAAATTGTGCAAAGCAGTAAATACCTATGTAAAAAACTGATTCAAACAAATGTTTGTAATTTTTGTTTGTTTTAGTTTGTTTGTCTAAAGGTTGGATAATATCCCTTGCTTTAATATGAATGAAAAGCATAAATTTTATGATACGGGGCATTTTGACTCAACAGTACATGAGTATAGTGGACCCGATCCAGAATGGACAACTCTGCTGCAGTCCATGGATGGTGATGATGTTAAGAGAATATCCCAATTCAGATGGATATACAGGAAACCAAGATCAAGAGCATGTTAAAAAGTTCAGCTGCAGTTCTGGTGGCAATTCATAATGAGATCAATGCGTTTCTCTGGGCAATTGTCTCCCAGCTTCCTCAGGAGCAAAGCCTGTGACTTTAAAAGGACTGGAAAAAAAACAAAAGGAACACATACAGTCATACAGCCTAATCCGGTGATTATAACAGTGGCTTTTTATGATATTACTTCACTATCATTCATATGGTATACTGGGTTCTCAATACATTGGGGAAGAAGAGGTCCTCCGCAGGGGACAGGCACATAGAACTCTTTACAGTGGGTGTACTGGCTCCTCCCCTCTACTGCCTCCTCCACCTCAGTCAATGTAAAAACTGTACGAGAAAAAGAGTTTTTCGACAGAAAGATGAATGCGCCCTGGATTGCTGCTATGTGTATATTTCAGTGGGTCACTACACTCCTACCAATACAATACATAAACACAAATGAAAAAATACACTTCAGCGCTATCCAACAATAAAGTGAAATGCTTTTCACATAAAGGTATCTTTATAACAGAGTCTCCAACTTCAGTATCACTTGGCAATCAATTTTCATCAACCATATGCACACCAGAAGTCACGTGGATCAACACTCACCCCAATAAGAGGCCCTATTTTCACCAAGCGGTTTCTTTGGTCTTTTTTCTCCAATAGTAGAGGATATCACCAACCAAGATGCTCCATACAAAATATAATTTTATTCCAGGTACATATTCAGAATAAAAAGCAGACAATAAAAACTGTATTAAGAACTGCACACTGATGTGTGGGACCAAAAAAAGGTCACACTCCCCTCCTGTATCTGGAACAGGATGAAAGGTGTTGCTAGGTGGAAAAAGCAAGTAGTCTCATCATCAGATGTGTCCCCTCCTCCTCACCAACGCGTTTCAGGCTCACTGTTCAGCCCTTTTTCAAGGTGTGAGGGGCATAAGCAATGGGAAGGTTTATATACCTAGTCCCTAAAAACAATTAAAAGTCTATCATAAAACCTGGAGTGCAGAAATCCCACTCACCAGGCATCGGACCTAAGTACCTATCTATTATCCTGTTCCGGATACAGGAGGGTAGTGTGACATTTTTTTTTGGTCCCACACATCAGTGTGCAGTTCTTAATACAGTTTTTATTGTCTGCTTTTATTCTGAATATGTACCTGGAATAAAATATATTTTGTATGGAGCATCTTGGTTGGTGATATCCTCTACTATTGGAGAAAAAAGACCAAAGAAACCAATTGGAGAAAATAGGGCCTCTTATTGGGGTGAGTGTTGATCCACGTGGCTTCTGGTGTGCATATGGTTGATGAAACTTGATTGCCAAGTGATACTGAAGTTGGGGACTCTGTTATAAAGATACCTTTATGTGCAAATAGGGCCTTACCTACAGGTCAGTAACGGAGGTATACCATACTTCAAGATTTGCCTTTTTAGTGAAGAAGAATCTTTTCCCGGGTAACATACATAAAGATACCTTTATGTGAACATAGGGA
This sequence comes from Crinia signifera, assembly GCF_055691185.1. Taxonomy (NCBI): domain Eukaryota; kingdom Metazoa; phylum Chordata; class Amphibia; order Anura; family Myobatrachidae; genus Crinia; species Crinia signifera. The sequence goes on along the minus strand of NC_139222.1, from coordinate 113,970,105 downwards.
CCCCTATAGAGGTCAGTAGGAGTCCTTACGTTCCACCGTGAAAATATCCGGTCCATTGTGACTACAAGCAATATCAGAAAAGGATTTCACTTTATTGTTGGATAGTGCTGAAGTGTATTTTTTCATTTGTGGTTAAGGTAAAAACTGTGCCCGAGGAGAATGAACATATGTGAGGTAAGGATATAAGTATATGTTATTGCGTTGTGTGCATCTCGTTTTATTGTTCAATGTTGGTTTAATGTTTATGTGGTTTACACTTTCAACCTAAACGGAACTCCTCTTGTTTGAGGCCAGCCACAACCAACCTCAGAGACTCCACCCTGAACTTGAACACCCTTAAAAAGGGGTTCAAGGATTTCAGGTTGAGGATGGGTCTCACCGAGCCGTCTGGCTTCGGTACTACGAACAGGGTAGAGTAATACCCCTTGCACTGTTCCTGAACAGGTATTATAACCTGGGAGTCCTGCAGCTTTTGAACAGCTTGCCTGAGGACCAGCTGATCCCTTACCGCACCCGGGAGCCCGGACTGAAAGAATCTGCGGTGGCAACCTGTCGAACTCCAGCTTGTAGCCATGCTAAATAAGACCCCTGACCCATGGACTGAGGCAGGAATCCTCCCACACCTGGCTAAAAAATGACAGACGTGCCCCCACCGCGAGTAAGTCTCGTGGCGGGTGTAACCCTTCATGCTGAGGGCTTTTGGGATGCTGCACCTGAGCTGCAGTCTGAAGGTGCAGAGACCCAGATTTTTGAATTTTCCAGCTTTCTGAATTTGCCTCTGTCACCGTAAGAACCACCTCTTGCCTTAGGGCGAAATTTGCCGGTCCAAAAGGAATGCTGACTCTGGCCAGAAAAGGGCCATCTGAGTTGGCTAGAGGCCGTTGGGAGAAAAGTGGATTTTCCGGCCGTAGCTTTAGAAATCAACTCATCTAGCTATTTACCAAAGAGACGTGAACAGAAGGTTCTACACACTGCGTTTGGTGTCAGCGTCAGCAACCCACTGATGCAGCCACAGAGCCCTGCGGGTGGAGACTGCCATGGCAGAGTTACGCGCATTAATAGTGCCCACCTCCTTTTGTGCATCACAAAGCACCTTAGCCACATCTTGTATGCAATGGAGGGAATCAGCCACCTGGGCCATGGACATATCTCCCAACAATCCCTCTTGGATTTGGGTCGCCCCGGTATGAATGGACATTGCCATCCAGCAACTAGGAGTACCAGGCGCATAGCCGCCCCACTGGCTGTATACATATATTTGAGTGTACCATCTGGCTTTTTATCCACTGCATCCTTAAGTATGGAATTCCCAGGTACCGGGAGCACCATCTTTTTAGACAAATGGAACATAAAAGCATCTACCACTGGAGACTCCTCCCACACCCGCCTGCTGGCGACATCAAAGGGGAAAGTGGACGTAAAGCGTTTGGACACCTGAAATCTCGTCAGGATTTTTCCAAGCAGATTTGAAAGCATCTTCCAAATCAGCCTGTTTAGGGAATAAATACCACATCCCCTGCTTTTTTAAGACACAAACAAGGGATCACCTTCCACAGGTGCAGCCAGAGGGAGATCGAGGACTTCTCTTATGGCCAGTATTAAGGACTCAGACCCCTGTAACAGTGAATGAGACCCCTGGGAACCTGGTTGTGTATCATCCACATCCTGCCAGTCTTCAACAGCCTCCTCCTCAGAGTCAGGCTCTACACCAGCTAAATCACGTTTGCGTGACAGGCCACCCATGGGAGTGAGAATGTCCACCCTTGCAGACAGGACAGTTAAATCCTGCTGCACTCTTTGTGTCTGCAGGGTATTTGCAGTCAGTTAAGTGGACACAGATTCCAGCATTCTTTTAATGCTGCTTGCCCAGGCAGGTTCCTGAGAATCCCCTTGTGATCCCCCACCCAATTGTGGGGGAATACCACTGAGCTGTGGAGATCCCCCACTAGTCTGCGGTGACACACATTGTTCACAAGTGAATTGTGAAGTGGATGCAGGAGCAAACTTATGCTGCTTTCAGACTGCATAACTGGCTTTGACCCTGTATTTGAAAACGTTTACAAAAACGGGTCTGCCAGGTAAAACCCCTTTCACACCGCACCTCTTAAACGGTATATTACCATTTAAGTGCCGATTTTTTGACACTGGCAGACCCGTTTTTGGAAACTTTCCAAATACAGGGTCAAAGCCAGTGCAGCCTTCAGCGCCGCCTCCCCTCCGTGCAGCCCCCCCCCCTCCCCCCCTCCCCTCCGTGCAGCCGGTACCCGAGTTCGGTTGCAGATCCCGGCAGTAGTAAGGACCGATGCGCTTATAAAAAAAAGTGACTTTCGGAAAATGTCTGCCCCATAGGAAAATCCATTTTAAAAAACTGTCTTTCGTGTGGGGGCAGCCATTTTCCGGAAGTCACTTTTCTTATAAGCAGCAGGAGGCTGCTTATAAGAAAAGTGACTTTCGGAAAATGGCTACCCCCGCACGAAAGGCAGTTTTTTAAAATGGATTTTCCTATGGGGCAGACATTTTCCGAAAGTCACTTTTTTTTATAAGCGCATCGGTCATTACTACTGCCGGGATCTGCAACCGAACTCAGGTACCGGCTGCACGGAGGGGAGGGGGGGGCTGAAGACTGCACTGGGAGATCGGGGGATGTTACCCCGGGAGATCGGGTAATGTTAACGCGCGCGGGGGGGTATTTTCAAACCGGTTAATTGGATCTGCACCTTTCAGACCGCACAGATTACCGTTTTAAAACGGTAAAAAAACGGCAATATACCGTTTTCAAAGTGCGGTCTGAAAGGGGCATTAGTGCTGCAAACCATGCAGGTTAACTTTCTAACCATTGTAGAAAAGGTGTCACCCCACAACACACAGTAAAACACCAAACAGTCAGAGTCAGTGTGAAGTATATAGAAGCTATGTGAAGTCTCTAATACTTATATGTGTGCCCAGAAATGCTTAACAAGCAAGTGGGGAAAGGACTCAGATATTGGGGGAACCAGCACACCCTTAACCTGAGCTCCCAGATTGAGAAGCTGGTTAGCAGTAATAGATATAAATACACAAAGCAAATATCTATATAAGTATGTGCAAGGCTATAAACACTGCAATGTGTGTTTTATAAGGTCAATTTCACTTGCTGTCTCAGCTGAAGTTCTCTTCCACCCAGTCTGGAGCTGCCAGCACAGCTGAGAAGTGTCTGCTGCTGTAAAATGGCGCCCAAAGCATGCAGAGAGAAGCAGGAAATTGGTGCCTTACAAAAGGTTCTGGTGCTTTTACTAATCTTTATACTAGCGCTGTTTCTATTCCAAGCAAACACATTAACACCTGCCCTGATAGTCCAGAGGCAGTGTAAAGCATCCAGTGTGGGCAGGGGGCTGTGTGGTTCCCGTGCAGGGACACCGCCATCATGCCGCACATCAACCGGGGTACCCCACTAGAGGGGACCCCGGGTAACACTCACTGCAGACGTCTTTGGACTGAGCCAGGGGTGTGCGGCAAGCTGGGAGTGTGAAGCGCTGCAGCGCAATGACCGCCACGACAATCACCCACATAGGACAGTGGTCCTGCAGCAGGGACAGTTCGGTACCTTGAAAGGCCAGCAACTGTAACCCTCCCCTGGTTTCCCATGAAGCAGGGAGCTCTTTAGTCAAAAACAGGCCCCCAAAATAACAAACAAAATTAAATGGAGACAAAAACTCCCTTCAGGAGCTCTGTAAGTGCAGCCTCTCCAAGGGCACATTGTTCTCAACTGAGGTGGAGGAGGAAGAAGAGGGGAGGAGCCAGTACACCCACTGTAAAGAGTTCTGTGTGCCTGTCTCCTGCGGAGGACCTCTTCTTCCCCAATATATTGAGAACCCAGTAGACCATATGAATGATAGTGAAATAATATCATAAAAAGCCACTGTTCTAATCACCGCATAAGGTCATATGACTGTATGTGTTCCTTTTGTTTTTTTCCAGTCCTTTTAAAGTCACAGGCTTTGCTCCTGAGGAAGCTGGGAGACAATTGCCCAGAGAAACGCATTGAGCTCATTATGAATTGCCACCAGAACTGCAGCTGAACTTTTTAACATGCTTCCCTGTTTATCCATCTGAATTGGCATATTCTCTCCACATCATCACCATCCATGGACTGCAGGTTGCTCATTCTGGATAGGTTTGTCTAGCTCTCATCATCTAAGGTTCCATATATAATTCAGGGAGTGCCAATCCATGGAGCACCAACAAGAAAACCAAAGGCTGTAACTTTAACCTTGCTGTCCTGTTTGAGTCAAAATGCTCCGTATCATAAAATTATGCTTTTCATTCATATTAAAGCAAGGGATATTATCCAAACTTTAGACGAACAAACTAAAACAAACAAAAATGACAAAGATTTTTGTGAATCGGTTTTACATAGGTATTTTCTGCTTTGCACAATTTGGGTAATAATATGTTACATGGGATTTACAAACATGTTTATTGCACTTGAAAACAGATCATGTTTGTTTTATTACCAGCATTTTCAGATGGACAAAAATTAGCCTCTGGCACATTTGACTGCTGTAACTATTGTGGCCAATCCCCGGATCGGTGGGATCCTGGGAATGGCCCCAAAATAGCAGGGATTTCAATACCGGGATTTGAGTTTCCAATCCCAGGATTTCGGGATTAGACTGCGGGGTGGGGCATTATTTTTTAATTCAGGAGGCTAAATCAGGATCCCAAAAAAAACAAAATGCCCGGGATTGGCATCCCTAGCTGTAACATTCTCCACAGAAGTTTTTGGTTGCGGATCATGAGTAGTTGATTGTATGTTTTTTCGCAATTGTACATGACTCTACTGTCCGCGACATAGATTGTCTTGAGGAAATATGGTAGTGTTCCCGCTAGGAATATTTTACAGGGCGCTGCACCCAGGCCATTTTATTTACTCATTACCGCTCCCGGTTCCTATTCTGCACCTTTGTGCCACCGCTGATAGGCTGTGAACAGCGGAGGGGCGGGATGCGGCTGTCAGAGCTGTGCTGACAACCGCTCTCATCAGCGAAGGTCAGAGTAAAGAGGCCTGCCGGGGAGGGGGGATGGGGGATTGTGGCTGCTGGAAGAGCGGACATGCTGCTAAACTCAGAGCAGCATCTAAGCCAGGGCTGGGCAACAGTGGCCCTACAGATGTTGATGAACTACACATCCCAGGATGCTTTGCATTAGTTTTGCTATGTGGCCATGCTGAAACTGATGCAAAGCATGCTGGGATGTGTAGTTCATCAACATCTGGAGGGCAACTGTTGCCCAGCCCTGGTCTAAGCTCTTCCAGTCACATCCCACCCCCCCCCCAGCGCACTGACCAGACGCTCACCTCCTCTAAAGAGAGCAGCTTTCAGCTGTTACAGCTGCATCCCGCCATGCTGACACACTGCTCACCTCTACTGACAGTAGCATGTCAGCTCTTCCAGGTGCCCCCCTTGCTGCCCACATCCTGCCGTAAGATAATGGAAGGGAATGCCTGCTCAGTCATGAGAGGGGCGGGTGGAAATGCATGTTCCATTATGGGGGGGGGGGGGTGACGCTTGCACAGTAATGGGGTGGGAGGGCTGCCCGCACAGGGGGTAGCACCCTAACCTAAAAAAATATTTTAGAGATTTACATACAATGTATTAAAATGGTTGACTATAAAAGGAATAGTCTATATTAGATTTGTTCAACCAGCGTTCGTAACATATATTTGCATTTACCTTTAAGAGGACTGACAATCTCCACACCAGCTGTGCAACTCACCATCTCTTTGCAGATAATGCATTAAAGCTATTGTGTGGAAAAGTGGACAAACTTTTCCTTCACTGGTAATAGTCGAGTCTTCTCTTTCATAACATATATAGAGAACACTGTACTTTTATTTATTAACAGTTTCTTATATAGCACATACATATTCTGCAGCGCTTTACATAGAATATTTTGAACACTCACATCAGTCCCTGCCCCAGTGGAGCTTACAATCTATATTACCTACTACATGTACACGCACACACAGATATTTTAGGGTTAATTTTGTTGGGAGTCAATTAGCCTATGAGTATATTTTTGGATTGTGGGGTCATTACCACTCGCGGTCCCTATTCTGCGCCTTTCGCAAGCACGGGGAGACTATACAAACTCCGCACTGCTAGAGCCATGGTGGAAATCGAACCCATGACCTCAGTGCTGTGAGGCAGTAATGCTAAACATTACACCATCCAAACTGTTCCAAAAATCTTCAAGGGAATGTTTTTGTACATATGTGTAAGATCGCATGAGACAACACGTTTTCTCACTGTGGCACATCTGAAACATCTGTGGCTGCAGGTGGACAATTATGCAAAAAAAACGTAAAAAATTTGAAAAAGCTTACATTTTTTTTTTGGCATGAAAGCAGTGAATTTGGCTTTGGAAGCACCCCACTGCGAGAACTATTCAAAGCAGCACAACCATCTGCAGTTTTATTTTGTGTGCTTATTAAAATCACAGAAATATTTGTTTGCCTCTTTTTAAACCATACTCCATCGAGTGGTCATAACCCTGCTAAGTATGGCAGTTTTTGGACTCTGTATCATATATACTGTAAGTTTTGACATCATTAACAAGAATACATAACAGTAAACATTGCTCATACACTGTTTTCGTGCCAAAAATTGCAGTGTAATTCTGCAATGGAGCCCTATGGGTCTGTCTGACATGAACAGGCAGTGAACAGTAAAGTAATTTTCAGCATGCCAGATACTTGGTCTGTATCTGATGCGCAGATTTATCTGACAGTGTATGGCCACCTTCAGCTTTGAAAATTAAACATTAAAGCCAGAAGACCCGATTAGACCCGACAGAAGACCCGAATAGATGGTTAATCATCTTAGCATAATGTTCATGAAGTGCGCATAAAACTTTTATTAAGTGCACTGTTTTCTATTACAAGCCACCCTTTATTATTTTCAGCCTTGTACAGTCTTTAAATCTGCAGGCAGTGTTTGCTGCCCTAGGATAACACGAGATGCAGCTGTATCCAGAAAGTATCAATTGCAGAAAAGACAACAGAGCCAGACATTTTGTGACCAGACAAATATTCATAAGAATCCACTGTAGACATGAGTTCATGGAGGGCTTGCAGAGCTGGCAAAAACATTGACTCTTGTTAAAAACACATACATAGTCATTAGCTCTTTATGAACGGACTAGTGTGCAGCCCATCAAAATGATGCAACAATATGACAACAATGTCAGCACCAGCATCTGTGTGCGTCCGAATCGAACACCACTTGAATTGTTCCATACCATCTAGTGCCCACCGGCATATAAAACACTTGAATTCCCCCTTTAGAGATGAGGACCAGAGTTATATAAAGTGTTTATATTCTTCAGAGTTAAAAATATAATTAACAACAAAAAAAAATTAATAAGAAGGTTTATGCGAGATTCAGGATCCCATGTAGCAAATGAGAGAGGAAAGAAACCTAGGAGATAAAGTATGTCCTTGCATCCTGGGAAAAAAGGAAGATACATTAAGTGGGGTATTCAGACTCAGATTCCAAATGTCAGAGCGTCCCGACAGTCAGAATCCAGGCTTTTGTTTTGTTTCTTCAGACAGGAACTGGACAGTTGGTATTTAATGCCCGCAAATGGGTGAAAAATGGCCGTGAATTTGACAATCCATGGCCGTTTCCAACAAAACAGATCCAACTTGTTTTAAAGTCAGACCTGTTTTGTCGGAACCTGCCTTCATTGCTGTCGATAACAGCAGCATTAAATAGGCAAAAGCCACTATTTCCGCTGGCAGAAATAGTGGCCGAGTCTGAATACCCCCCCCCCCCCCCCCAGTACCAATATATAGCATGAGAATACTGCACCTTTTGTGTGTTTCACATTCATTCCAACATCACACTCTGAGGATCCCTCCTTGTTGAGTCAGGTACTTCATACCTTTTCAGGGAGAGCTGCAAATCAGCTCCGGACTCTCATCACACTGCTTCTTGGTTCATATAAAGCTAATTGGTGTGGGAAATCGTGTAGTGAGACTTCCAAGAAACATTCATTCAAAATAGATTTATTCAAGGAGCCAGGAAAGCCCTTGATGGACAATTTTTAAACTTGTTCATTTCAGACAGAAACCCTGAATTATTAGTTATAACCATACTCATTACCAATATGCATGTGGACTGCAAGAGGAAACTTGGGCATTGACTGACTGGGAGAATGTATGCACTACAAGCATATATAAAAAGGCAACTTGTTCTATTTGAAACCAAGAACCTTATTCAATGAGGCTAAATAAAAGCAAACCAATTGCCCAGATCAGGGGCAAAGATACCTCCATATACTGAATAGCACATCACTGAAATGTATGCTTTGCCGCATAGACACTATCATATCATATAATCACTTTGAATGTATGTTATGGTGTTTGTGACATGTCGAAAAAACCCAATAAATATTTATAAAAAAAAAAAAAAAAGAAGAATAACGCATCACAATGATGCCATAAAACACAGAGCATCAGTGTCTGCAATAAAACACAGGACCATAGTAATGCTCACCTTATAGTATCATTGCATTATTAATAACCATTCTTTTAAAACTTAACTACTTCTGCAGAATTCTAACAACTCCAATCATTGACCCCTTTACAATAGTATGTAGGTAATTTACCGATGGGCAAAATACAGATGGACAGAACCCAAAAAGTGAAAAGTTGATGGACAAAATAGACTCAGGTAGAGAACACCAACAACCAGAATACTGAAACTTTTTCATGATTTTTTTTTTTACAAAAACGGACCCAATGGGCGTAGAGGTTGAATATAAGTTTCCATGCCTGAAGCACGGCGAGCACAGAATCATGCAGTACACCAATACGGATCGATGTTGACATAACTGTGTCAGCATTTTAACATGTTCGGCATTATGATCATGCCCACATATTGAGTGCTGGCAATTCAACTGTCAATATTCTGTATCTCTCAGGATATTGACCATCGGTATTTACAACCTGACGTTATAACAGTGTCAGCCAAGAGACTGTCAGTAAATCTTACTGAACCCTTTACAATAATTGACTTCAAAATCCTATTAATAATCCATATCAAATAATTCCATTATGTAAATTAGCTTCCTTATTGCCTCCATCAGCTTCAAATAAAAAATATTTTATTTGATTAGTCAGTAAAACATTAACTCCTTAACCCCTTCATCTTATTACAAACATAAGCTACACCCCAACCCTCACCCTCTGTAGCATAATGTTCTCAGTTTTTGTTGCAGCCCATGTTTTCAGGAAGCATCAGCCTGTCTGGTTTATCACACAGAAGATACTGCTTTTAGGGAGGTACCTTCAGAGGGAGGCAGGAGCTGTGTAGTCTCAAGCGGCAGAAAACTGCCCCAGGAAAGGATTAACTGTATGCTGGGTCTGATGTGCACTGCTTCCTGGGAGTGGGGCTGAAACCCTGAATCCTCCTGGTCAATCAAGACATGTGCCTCACCTGTAGACCCCCATTCCCCCACACACATGCTAACTACTCCCCTGGTTGTGCGGAGAAGTCCATTAAGAGATATTAAGATATTATATGGTGGCTACTTCTCGTCTAATCTTTTTGTTTGTTTACAATAGATTGGCTGGAGACCTCCCAGAACAGGGAAACCTTGACACCCGCTTTGTTTCGATGCTGGGATAAATTTATTTAGACCCTGCCTCCTGCAACTAAATTTGCTCTCAAGCAATGTTTTTAATTTACAACCTGGTACTCCTATCAACTCCTCGAAAATAAAGACCCTATTCCCATATAAAAATACCACCTTTTTATTTGACTCCTTAACCCTATGATCTATTCCCCCTCCCCTTTTTTTTTTCCTTTCTTTCGCTCTTCCTCTTCTTACTTGAGCCTCTTCTGTAGATGGATTGCCCTATTGATGGATCGGCGGCCTTGGGGATCGGGTAGGCACTAGTGGTTTATTTTATTAATGATGTTTATGTTGTTTTGTTCTCCGTTGTGGACAAAAAACAGTTTTGTTCTACACACATCCTTCTAGGCGAAACATGGATTACAACAATCCATTGCTATCAGGAATTTCATGTTATGTAAATACTGATTAATCGGTTGTAAAACACACAATTTGCTTCATGCAAGATATCTTCATAATTTAGATGTGTGCATATTGTTCCCGTGACTCGAGGTATTATAAAGAAAAATAGAACATCTTTGAAACTTTCTATCACTGTGGACAGTAAGTCGTTTGAACTACTATAATACATACGCAAATAATTTACTGGTTGACCGATCTAGTGAGATATACTGTAGATATATACACACACACACACATATATAGTCAATGTCAGCCCGGCACTCTCCTTGAGTGAACAGCTGCCGTCGGTGCCTTCCCGGGGGGGGGGGGGGGGGGGGAGGATAGCAATCGGTACAAACAGACAGCGGCACTCAGCGGTCTTAGTGCAGAAAATCTTTATGGTGGGGTGTCCAACGTTTTGGAGCAACTAAGCTCCTTTTTCAAGGTGTACACCCGGGGTGGCGACCGTGATGGACTTCTCCTTAAACTGGAGACCAAGTGGATATACAAATTACAAACTGTCAAACCCCAGGGACTCAATGATCGCCTGAATTGGAACATTTTCTTGTGACATTTATGCATTTCTATGTTTATTTTTCTTTCATTTATTCTGCACTTTTTTTGGACAGCCCCGCCACACTGGTGTGTAGTCTTGTCTCTCTCTTTATCGGGCCTATAGTTACGTGTCCTTTTATGGTGTCCGCATCAGCTGATCCTATCCCTCCTTGGTATTAAGTTTGGTTTTCAACCGCTGTCCCTCTAAGCGTATGCATTATCATGGCTGCATTGTGTTTCATGACACCCGGCCTATGGGAGCCAGCCTAGCAACAGAGGACGCACCCCGTCTGCCTGCGTTGCTATGTGGTGCAGGGGGGTGACGTCAGTGGCGTGCGCCCTTTCACCTTGGGAGAGGAGGCGGCAGCCACGCTCTGATGCAGACTGAGTCTATTGGAGCCGGTAAGTATATATTTGTGGTCCCGCCGCCGTGCGGGCTTATTGTATGGCATGTACATGTAAATCTTGATAACGATTCTTAAAGGAATCGAAACGTCGATTTATAACATGTAACTGCCTATTCTATATAAACTACTTTGTGATTTAAAGACCCCTGGAGTGACACGACCATTTCTGTCTACTACTACCTCTCATCGTTGGCACCCGGGGCAGTTGCATCTAAGGACTGAGTGCCGATTCGTCTTCCAGCACTATATATAGATATATATAGATAGATACACACACACACACACACACACACACACACACTGTATGTTATCTCATCATTCCAGTTTCAATAAAAATATATTTTGAATAAAGAAAGATATTATATGGCTAGTCATGTATTCTGCAGTAGACAAATGTATCAATTACATCCCAACCATATTAAGTTCTTTTGACTATCCTTCAGCAAACAGAATTAATGGAATGTTTAGCGAGCTCAAACAACTCCGGTTTGGAAATATCATTTTACTGTAACATCTTAATGTCAAACAGTCATAAAACCTATTTATCCTCCTGCCACAAGTTGTGACCAGGAAATTAATTTATAGTAATATAACCACAGGCCTGTGGCAAAACACCATTATAAAGGAAATATGAACACCTAAAGGGCATATCCTTACACTTCAAGATTTTGGAAAATTGCACGAAACAATTTGACTTATAGGGAACATAGAATAGGCATATCTTCCATAATAAATATTGATACCAAAAAGGGTATGTGTGCAGGAGACCATGCCCTATGTAATTTATTTATTTATTAACAGTTTCTTATATAGCGCAGCATATTCTGTTGCTCTTTACAAAGCAGACAGTGATACAACAAAACAGGGTATTTACAGACAGTCAAAATGTAGGAGGGCCCTGCTCGCAAGTTTACAATCTATAGGGAAATAGTAATGATGTATTGATGATATAGATGTGTATAAGAAGTTTTGCAGAACGGAACAGGTCTGGCACTATTTCTAACCCCCCTTTAGTTCAGTTTGCAAACATTTACTCCCCCCCCACATTGGCATCTACACACTTGCTTATTGACACCAAATGGGATGGTGTATTTGTTTTGTTACATTGAGGTTATACAACCTATGCCAATTGGGAGCGCATTCCTTTTCCTTTTCCATACTTAATTTTTTTGTTTGCTGCAGCGATTTAAAACGCATTCCCTAAGCATGCAGTGGTAGACAGCAATTAATCGCCCCAGCAGGTCCCTTATAGTAAGTGAATGCACAGCAGGTGCATGCGTACACATGCTCCCACTATGCTCTGACGCAACACTATAAGCGGACACATCTGCAGGGCTATGAAATGAATTGATTGCGACTGTAAGAATATTTGCTTTTGTTTAGTGTACATCAGTGGTTCTAATTTTGCAACCAAGTCATTTGCAATCCTACTGCCCTCATTTAGGTGTGCCAAGGAGTATGAAATCGGAGACATTCTTAATGAAAATCTATTCTCAAGTAGTACCAGAGGTGTCACTGTATAAAGAAACACATATCCGTAGAATTTGGTCCACATTAGATAGATTTAAAAAACTATTTTATTGTCAGCAAAACGAAAACTATTAAACTTAGTAAAAAAGTTTTTGATCCAGTTAAATCTTCCCAAAGTCTTAGATGTATATCCCTGTAATTCCCCCCTTAATGAGATTTCTCATTTTAAAGGAAGCAGATGCTCACAGAAATGAAAAGGAAATTGCAGCCCAAGATTTATAGCATGGAAACAGGAGCCTGTTGGTATTAAAACAAATTACAAGGTGGAATGATTTATGCTACCACCTCAGCGAGCCAGACCTTATGTTGCTCTTATTAGTCCACATACCTATCCCCCCCCCCCTCCCCCCACCAGATTACATTTGTTGTAGCATAAATTCATGCACAGATTACAGGATGGACATAGGAGGCTGAAGAGGACCACATTTTTATTTTGCATGATTTCAATAATTGTAAACATAAGGAAAGAAAGTTATAACAGATAATTTCATTTAAATCAAAATCTACATGGCAGCCCATATTTGGTTTAAAGGCCACTAGACCCAATTTTCCTTAAGCTCCCCCAGCAGCTCCCTGGGAGGGATCACATAAGTTTTGGTACTTGATGATGGTGATCTGCAGGTGGGAAACAGGCTGCAGGAGTGGGTGAGGGGTGGGCAGGATAATGAAAATTTCAAATAAATAGGCATCCACCGATTGGCTGTGTATTCTCAGACAAACAGCGGCCACCCATTCATTTGTAAGGGAGTCTTCAAATCTCCGGCCCGCAACTGCAGCAGGGGATGAAGAGCAGAGAGAGCGCCTCTTCTGCCTGACACTTCTCTGCTCTGCAGATAGGCGTGTGCCAGCAGTGTAGCATCGCTGGCACACATCTATGAACAATATCGGATGCAAAACATCGGTTGTGAGGCTGATTGCTGCACATACGATACGATTTATCTTACTTGCAGCATGTCTGACCTCTGACTCCGGTCTGATGCACACGGGCCACGCATCAGATGTCCTACATACGATTTTAGAGGATTTCTCAACCCGATCCGCAGGAATCGGGTGAAGAAAATAAACAAAAATCAGGCCCAAATCGCACAGGGGTCTCAACACTTGAGAAGTTCAAACTGGTTAAAAGTTAATGTGATTCCTCATTAGTCCATTTAGCTTCCCAAATAGAATCTGAAATGTACAAACAGAAACATGGGAACGAAATATTGGAGCTGCCATGAAGTTCTTCAACCAAATGCAAGTATCAGGTAAAACATTGCGCTGTACAGATAAGTCAATTTTGCGTATGCGTCTTAAAAACATTTAGCCTAATGCATAATCTGCAGCTGACAGCACACATCTAATATACTTGTGATTCAGGGTAGTATCTCAGTCTCAAGTCCACATGCTGCTATATGGTATAACGGCTGGAGCAAGGGTGTGCGGATGCAAGCTATTCGAACAAGTGCATTCATAAAAGAGCACAACACTGCAGATATATCTGCTTTTTAAAAGGCATTTTAAAGAAAACAATCGAACTTGCTATCATTTTTAATTTTTAAAAGTGCTCCAACCAACCAATCAGCTCCTGTCTTGTGTTTTTAAAAAGTCAGTTAGGAGCTGATTGGAACACCATTTCAGATTAGTAACGAGTGATAAGATCATTAAATAGGATCTTTCCTTCTGTGCACAGTGCAATAGGCACCAACTTTTGTGCAACTCCTAATTGACCTCAATTTATTTCTCTCCTACTATAGCAGTAATCCAACATGGCAGAGGGGAGTGTCATTCAAGGGAAGATCAATTCATACAGAAAATTTTTTTTTTTTTAATGAAATTCTTAAAAAAATTGCTCTCTGCAAAGAGAGTGGTCTTCTATAATAAAGACATCCAAAAAATAAATTTTTTGGAAAGTCTATGAAAATGAAGAACACACTGCTGCTTTGCAACGGTAATTTCCTAAAGCCTGTAACGCTATGAGCCCAGGAGGTCACCATGGCCCTTATTTCTTAAAATGTATTTGGCACCTAATGTCCTCTACTCTCAATAAACCAGCAAGATTACTTACAATACAAGCGACAATGATCTTTTTTCTGAGCTTCAACCCGACGTGGACCTATAGCAGGCATTCCCAACCACAGTCCTTAAGGCACACCAACAGTGCAGGTTTTGTAGATATCCAGGCTTGAGCACAGGTGACTTAAATTAGTATCTGAGGGATTCTGATTAAACCATCTGTGCTGAAGCCTGGATATCATCACTAAAACCTGCGCTGTTGGTGTGCCTTGAGGACCGTAGTTGGGAATGCCTGACCTATTGTATATAAAAGAGATCTAGATTTCAGATCTTTGCTCTAGAGAGGCAAGTTAATTTTCTTACTTCCTCTTTACCAGTCCTGGGAATTGTAAACATAATTGAATTTCTCAATTGAAAACGTAGATAATTTTTAATGCAAGAAAGAAGGATTTGTTCTCATCATCACTTTATCGGAGTATAGGTTTAGTTCTTAATTCTAAGTCTATCCTAGCAAACGCATTTGCTACAGGGTAGGGAGGGGACTTTTTCTCCCCTTCATTAAAGTTTTATGAAAAAAAAAAATCAATCATGTATTAAAAACCTTAATCAGGGGGGCGTGGCCTGGATGCCGAGCTGAGAGGACGCTGGTGTCGGGAGCTCCTCAGCCCTTTAAACCACCTTAGGTAACCCCCTGACCCACCTCAGGCACCCCCGGGGGCTTGGTTGTAGCTCCGGTGACAAGCGGGGCAGAGCTGCGGAGCCGGGGGTCTCTCCGTGAGACCTTGCAGGTTGCGGCCTGCTCTGCATACGGAAGCCGGGGCCTCGATTTCTGGTGACGCCGGCAGCGCAACTCCGGAAGGGAGCCCGCGACGGGAGAAGGCTAGACGCGGACGGGGCGCACCTACAAGCCGCACAGCACCCGGCTGAAACCGGGTGGCTGTGAAAATCTGCCCAGCACCGCCGAAGAGTGGTATGCCTCAGAGGGACAGCCGGTACGCCGGGAGCCTTCCCTACAGAAGCGGCGGCCATTTTATGCACGGCGATCAGAAGCTGGTGAGCACACAAGCCGCATCCTCCCCAGCACAGCCTCTGGACTTAAGGTACAGGCAGCACCCTCCCCTTGTAGGAGAACCTTTGCCCCATATACAGCTGGGTCCTGGCAATCCCCTGTCCTGAGCCCTATCCAGCGTTCCCTATAAAGTTTGGGGCTAACATTATACCCTACAAGGCAGTTTACATCACTTCACTGCCCCACTCAAAATAGTGACTAAAGAATTGCTGATTTAACCTCTTCAGCCCTAGGGATCCATACTTGCTGCAACTTTGAAGACAATTAATCCTGGAGCCCCCACTAGTGGCCCAAATAAATTAATCTCATCCCCAGAATTTCTTTTTGTGACAGGGAGGGTGAATAACAACTACTTGTGACAACCTCCAGTTCCTCACCTACATTACTCAAAGAAAGGCCGCTTATCGACACCAAGTAGCGGACTGGCCCTCTGGGCCTTAGAGGCCTCAGAGGTCCCGACACTCAGGCCCGGTCTCATCTGCAAATAACTACCATTCTCCTGGGGCCCAGAGGTCCTATACGCATGAACGATGGAACAGGGAGCATATGACTGAGCCCTCTCACTCCACCCCACGCTCATCTATATAATGTCATTTTACTTTACCTCTCTGACAGCTGCCATTGAGATATCTAATTGATACGACTCCTATCAAGCCTTCACACCTTCTTTGCTTTAAGGACTTTGCTGCTCTGCTAGTGGGCCAGCCCCAATGCCTCCCAAACGGAACAAAATTCCCAAGTCTGTCTCCCAGGTCCCCTTCTTCAAACCGTCCCCAAAAAGCTCCAACTCCAGGTCAGGGGTACCACCAGCCTCTACCGCGGACATCCCCCCAGATCCATTCCCACCCGCCCTGCCTTCCCCTTCCACCAATATGAAGGAGCTGTCGAGCCGGGCCCAGATTGCAGACGACGCTGCGCTGACAGTAGGCACCTTAAAGCTTCTTCTCACTCAGATGAAGGAAGATGTAACAACCGAAATCCAAACCTCCCTCCAGTCCCGTCAGCGTTCCATAGATGACCTTGGGGAATGCACAAACTCCCTTGAAACCAAAATGGGGGAAATGGTGGACTCCCATAACAATTTGATTGATTCCCATGCCGCCTTGGAGGAGGAGGTTTCAGCTCTTCGTGACAAACTAGCGGACCTGGAGGACAGGTCGCGCAGAAATAACCTCAAAATTCGCGGCATCCCGGAGAATGTCTCGAACAGCAGCCTCCACGACTTTGTCCTGGACATCTTCAGAAAGTTGCTGCCTTCGGCCTCGTCTGCTGACCTTCTACTCGACCGGATACACAGACGCCAGGAGTGCCCCTGAAGGGGTACCGAGAGATGTCCTAATGAGGGTGCACTTCTTTCATGTTAAGGAGGTGCTGTTGAAAGCGGCTAGGCCCTCGTCTGAGTCTGCATCGGCCCTGGGCTCCTTCCAGCTCTTTGGCGATCTCTCACGAGAAACACTCGCTAAACGGCGCTCTCTCCAGCCGATCACGTCAGCTTTAAGGAAGGCAAATATTCTCTATCGCTGGGGCTTCCCAACGCGGCTATTGATCCAACGTGAAGGATCTACAATCTCTGTCTCGTCAGTAGAGGAGGGTGAGAAACTTTTATCTAGATGGAGGCTGTCGGAGACGCCACCTGCGGCTTCGCCTGCTGGACAGGTACAGCAGGACTGGACACTGGCAGAGTAATGCCTTGGCAGTGGCACGCTCCAGGTCCTGCATTTTTCCGTTCAGACGCTTGCTACAATTAATGTTGTGTATGTAGATTTAAGCGGGCTACTCATAGAACTCATGTGCAGGCCTGGCCCGCCCAGAACTAGTGTTATTATTGCTTTAATTGTTTAGAGCTATTTGCTCCTCTCCAGTTAGCTGGCTAAGCTTCTGCTAAGCTAAAGTACAGGTAATCAGTTGATAATGGTATGTTATGATTCTTAGATGGGCGGGGGGTACCAGTCCACTACTCCCCCTAGTATTATGTTTGGGGAACCCTCTGTTTGGTCCCCCACTACGACTCTTCTGAGAGTCGCCTTTTTTACTTTCACCTTTTCTTTACCTTTTGATCTTTCTGCGTTCCTCCCTAGTGTATCCTGTCTCCCCCTGCTTGTGTACCAGGTAGTCTTACTCTATGGGACGGAGCATAATTTCATATTGAAGAGAGCATTTTCTAGCGAATATATCCCAGCTTCCCTTAACTTTGACAATGGTTAACATCATCTCTATGAATGTAAAAGGTTTGAACTCGCCGCAGAAGAGGAAATTAGCGTTAACCTCCTTCTATAAAATGAAGGCTCACATTGTAGCTATCCAAGAGACACATTTCATCAAGTCAGCCCCCCCGAGATTTAGTGACAATAGGTATCCGCAGTGCTTTACAGCGAATGGCCCCTCCAAGAAGGCAGGAGTGGCAATTCTAATATCAGCAGACTGCGCTTACACACTGTCTCTCCAGTATGCTGACCCCGAGGGTAGGTTTCTGATTTTGGTTGGTAAGTTAGAGGGAGTTGAGACCACCCTAGTTTCATGCTATGCCCCAAATACTAAGCAAATTAGTTTCTGTAGGAAGCTGCTGCTAAAGGTTCAGAAGCATGCTAAAGGTCCTATTTTAATCCTGGGGGACTTCAACATGGTCTTAGATTCAGTCTTAGATAGATCCCATCCCTCTAAACGTAGAGACCCTCATCTACCGGATCATTCCCGTAGATTTAGACAGGCTATTAATGAATATGACCTCCATGATGCCTGGCGGGCAAAACACCCTGGACTGCGTGATTACACCTTCTTCTCACATCCCCACCAGTCGTACTCGAGAATTGATTTAGCGCTAAATGACAAATGGACTCTGGCTTCCCTGCGTAAAGCCGAGATACTACCTATTACGTGGTCGGACCACGCCCCGCTGCGACTGGAGTGGGATCTGGGATCATTCCGGGCCCCCCCAGGTCCTTGGAAATTGGGGAGACTTGCCCTGTCACACATAGAATCAAAGCAGGCCATTAAAGAGTCTCTTTCCCTTTATTTATCTACTAATATACCAGAAGATACAGGGGTATTTAATCATTGGTGCGCTTTAAAGGCAGTAGTGAGGGGATCCGCAATTAAGGCAGCAGCTAGATTGAAGAGGTCTGAAGCAAGGAATTTTAAGGAAGCGGAGGTAGAGCTCTCCAGACTAGAGGCGGCCCATAAGGCCAATCCCTCAGATAAATCCCTCTTTAAGTCTCTGACCCAAACTAGGGACAAGGTTAACGCTTTCACATTCCGGGAAATCCAAAAAAATATAGCTAAATGAAATCAACGTTTTTATGTTTTCGGCAACAAGGCTGGCCGTCTTTTAGCCAGGAAGCTAAGGGGAAAAAGGGCTAAGGCGAAGGTAAACTTATTGATGAACTCCAGTGGAGCCAGGGTGACAGATCCCTTCCAGATTGCAGACACCTTCGCGGAATACTATAGCAAGCTATATAACCTCAATAAAGACCAACTCACGCCTCAACCTTTGAAGGCTGACATAGATGCGTTTCTCGAAGGTATTATTCTGCCTGCGTTGGACTCCGAGGCCTGTCAGTCCCTGTGCACCCCATGGTCGCTAGCTGAGGTGGAAGCTGCAATTGAGGGTCTGCCAAATGACAAAGCCCCTGGACCGGATGGTTTTCCATCCAATTTCTATAAATGTTTTAAGACAGAGTTGTGCCCAACGCTTACCAGAGTCTTCAATGAAGCTTCTTCTTCTACATGCTTCCCAAGATAATTACTTGAAGCTCGTATAGTCACTATACCAAAGCCTGGGAAGTCTCCCACTTCGGTCCAGAATTACCGCCCTATAGCCCTATTGAATACAGACCTGAAACTATTCGCTAAACTGATAGCCAATAGACTGGCACCTCTGCTCCCCTCTCTAGTTGCGGCAGATCAGGTGGGGTTTGTGCCGGGAAGACAGGCCCCGGACAATACACGGAGAGTCTTTGATATTCTAGGAGTATGTGACCACAGAAAGACCCCAATACTGCTACTCTCATTAGACGCTGAAAAAGCGTTCGATAGATTACATTGGGGATATTTAAGAGAGGTTCTGCTGCGGTTCGGAATCAAGGGGAGGTTTCTAGATTCCATTTTCGCCTTATACTCCTGTCCTTCCGCGAAGGTGTTTGTCAATGGTTGCCTCTCGTCTAGTTTCCCTATATCCAACGGCACCAGACAGGGCTGCCCCTTATCCCCACTCATATTCGTCTTGGCTATGGAGCCGTTAGCTGAAAAAATTAGGACAGATAGCCTAATAAAAGGCCCAAAGATAGGAGGTATGACCCACAAGATCTCCTTGTTTGCCGATGACGTACTCCTCTGCCTAGAGAACCCGGAGAGCTCTCTTCCGGCTCTACACAAAGTGCTGGAGGAATATTCCTCTGTATCATATTACAAGCTCAATACCTCTAAGACGGAGGCCCTTCCACTCAATATTCCAGCTGAGGGGGAGGCCCGTATGAAGGATATGTATAGATACGCCTGGCAAACGCGATCAATTAAATACTTGGGAGTGTTCGTAACTAGGGATGTGCATTTGATTGAGTCCAACTTTCTGCCGCTTCTCAAATCTTTTGAGAAAATGATAACAGAATGGTTAACCCACGAAATCTCATGGTTGGGCAGATTGGCGGCCTCTAAAAT
The DNA here is from genome assembly GCF_055691185.1 of Crinia signifera. NCBI lineage: Eukaryota > Metazoa > Chordata > Amphibia > Anura > Myobatrachidae > Crinia > Crinia signifera. The sequence continues at coordinate 113,949,837 of NC_139222.1, read as the reverse complement.
GATTCTTCTTCCTAAATTAATCTATCTCTTCCGAGCAATTCCTAGAAAACTTCCCAAGTCTTTAATGCATAAAATTAACAAGATATTCACTAAATATATTTGGAGGGGGACTAGACCAAGACTAGCTAGGAGCACAACGGCGTTACCGAAGTGCCTTGGGGGACTCGGGTACCCAGATATTGAAAAATACAACCTGGCCTGCCTGTTAAGCCAGGCAAGGGACTGGTTTGAACCGAGCTCCCCCAAGCCATGGGTGGTGCTGGAACGGTCCCTTTCCCCGAATGTACCACTAGTAGACCTATGCTGGCTTCCTGCCCGGGCTATTCCGCATAGACCGGAGCTGGGACTAGCAGTTAAGGCAACCCTGGAGGTATGGAACGAGGTGATCGCTGAGACAAAAGAGATGTCTCTGCCAAGGGCGGAACTATCCCTTAACTCTATCGCCAAACTGATCCCTGATCTACATTTAGAGTCTTGGACCTCGGCGGGCATATCCTCCCTCGGCCAATTAGTGCAGGGGGGGTCCCTAATGCAATTCTCCTCGCTCCAGGGAAAATACGGGTTACATAAAAATGATTTCTATAAATACTTACAGATTCGACACTGGCTTACCGCTACTAGCACAGGCTCCACAGTAGGACTCCCTACACCTAAAATACTCACCTCTAAGCTATCTCCCCAATCGCACAAAGGCGGCATCTCTAGGTGGTACAACTTCCTAATATCTACAACTAAGCAAGGGAAACTACCTGCCCAATTAAAGTGGGAACTCGACCTCAATACTTCCCTGAACGAAGAGACATGGGACTCTATCCTCTACTCAGGTTTTAAAATGTCCAAATGCTCGCAACATGCTGAAATGTTCTATAAACTCTGTCATAGGACATATTTCACTCCCAAGAGACTCCATGCCATATGGCCAAATGTCTCAGACTTATGCTGGAGAAATTGTGGCGAGGTGGGCTCTATCTTCCACATCTTCTGGGAGTGCCCAAAGATCTGATCCCTGTGGATAGAAATCTTTGATCTTATTAGCGTGGTAATTAGAACCAATATCCAGCTAGACCCGGTGGTAGCGCTACTGCACCATCATGAACATCTAGGTGGGGGAGACATATATTTTAAGGCATATCCTAATAGCTACAAAAGCAGCTATAGGCCATAACTGGAAATCCACAGACATACCTTCATTCAACCATATTGTGAATAAGGTCCATAACCATTTTCTCTTCGAAACAGCAAATGTACAATACTCACCTGTCGCCTCATCGACTCACCTCAAGTGGTTGAAGTGGTGCGAATATAGGGAATCACAGAACCTCCCTATGTTTATCGACGACAGGTGGAACTTTTCAGCCTTCAACTAGCCTCCACACATATAAGAGGTTTGCCTCAATCCACTGATAGATCTTATTGTATGCCCTCCCACCTGGCAACGAGTAACTCCTAATGTGACGCAGGTACTAAACTATGACTACACTATTATATGTTGCTGTATCTCTTCCCTTTTGTGTCTGTCTCCTTCTCTCTTCTCTTCCCCCCTCTTTCTTTCTTTTATATATTTGTTACCTTCCAAGTTTGTATGTACTAATGGTTATATTAAAATTGAAAAAGTTTAGGTCCCTAAGGAAGATTATAATAATGCTATACATCTCCATGTCATTGTCCAACCAGATTATTGGGTGATCTTATTGTGAAGCAAACTTCTTTAACACTGACGTGTTTGAGTATCGCTCATGTTTTTGTATATGCATTTGTACTTTGTACTTTTTTTTGAAGACCTAATAAAAATCTATTATTGAAAAAAAAAAAACCTTAATCAGCCATGTTTTTAGGCTAACAATAATTATGTTATTATGTCTGAAGTAACAAGTTAAGCATTTTATTTAAGAGGCCTTATTCCTTAAAAAAAAAAAAAAAAAACACAACAACAACAATTCAATATTCTTAAAATTGGAATAGAATCCAGAATGGAATCCAGTGTTCCTGAAGAAGATCCAAATGTATTGGGGGAATATTGGTATCCGTGCGCACTATTTCTACTGTGATGTTACTAGCAGCCTTCTGTTGGCCGAATAAAGAGCAAATACACCTACTCTTATAGGTAACAATTTGGGGAAGATTGGTAAGCAGAGATGGGGCATGTAACAGACAGTGGATACGTTATGATTAATCTGGACCCAAAAAGGGTACTTTGTTCTCCAGAAAAAAACTATTTTTATTTACATATAAACAATATGATAACATTTTCAGACAAAAGTGCAAGTGCAATATAGGAATGCAAATGAGTGCATACAAACAAGAAGACGGGGGCAATCTGTATCTTTATCTCACCATTCCAGGGTGGTTCGGTGGGCTAGGTGCCAAGATGGTCTCAGAGTCCTCCCGTCAGCGTGATGGCATCCTCATAACATGTTTCGGAAAATTGATCCACATCTGAAGAAGGAACCATTTTCCGAAACATGTTGAGGATTCCATCACGCTGACAGGAGGACTCTGAGACCATCACGCTTTATCTCTGCCCAAGCCTGTTCGGTGGGGCGCACATATTGCTACCCGGGACTTCACCATCTTAGCACCTAGCCCACCGCACCACCCTGGAATGGTGAGATAAAGACACAGATTGCCCAAGTCTTCTTGTACCTGTATATTGCACTTGCACTTTTGTATGAAAATTTTATCATATTGTTTATATGTGAATAAATAAATAAAAATTCTGGAGAACAAAGTGCCCTTTTTGGGTCCAGATTAGTCATAATGTATCCACTGTCTGTTACATGCACCATCTCTGCGGACCAAACTTCCACAAATTGAAGATCCAGCCAATATTCTGGAATCAAAAGGATGTTTTAAAAGCATCCAGTTCACTACTGCGAACCATAGTTTGTCAAACCAAAAGGTTTTGCTTTATTTTACCTTCTTTAGTACCCATGCCATTAGAGAAGGGATTTCCCAAGGTCGTCTTTGGTCAACTATGTTTTTTTATATCAAATGTCTGTTATAGAACTAAAAATTTTATAACTTGGTATTTTGACTTGTTGCCATGTATCTAGAAAAACTTGAATGCCGAATGATGTCATAAGGTCTCAGTTTAATTCCCATTTTCCTTGGTGGAAAAGACTTTCCATCCTACATGAAGTGCTGCTGCATATCGTCCAATTGCACATCATGTTACTCATTTCCAAAATGTATTCATATAGGCTATTCTGTTATGATTTCATATACAGCTCTATATTGTTATGTAGATGAGCTACCAATTGTTGGAGCTTAAACCCACTATTAAATACAACCCATTCCAATTCTGAGAAAAGTACTCCTCTTTTGCCTGACATTGTCAGATAATTGCATTGTTCAAGACACAAATCTTATGATTTTCCTATTACTAAAATATGATCCATATAAGTGCAAACTGCAAAATCACCGCTTCCTGAAAGCAACTATCAGAAATCAGGACAACTAGTACTTTACATGTCCTGGGTGTTGTTGAGTTACTAAATGGTAGAGGAGGAATCTCGAAGTGGTGTCTCAGAAGCAATCTTACAGGAAAAGTATCTTTTACATCCATTGATGACAAAAATTATCCTCCTCCTCTAGCACTGAGGAATGAACTCCTCCCAAAAGCCGAATACAGCTTTGTGTTTTTTGTTTTTTCATTTAACCAAAAAATGTTTTGGAAAAAGAACTCTATTCAAATTACTTGTTTCTCCAAAAGTATCTTGTTGTTCCATGAAGCTTTATTTCATCTTCCAGAATGAGGGGTTTGTGACTGCACAAAACATGTTTTTTCTATATTGTACCCACATTTTACAATGTCCTGGACCCAAGGGAACCTAGTAAGAAGTTTGCACGTAAAATGTAACACTGCAACACACCAGGAATGTTAAAGGCTGTTTTATTCCACAGTCATTGCTGATTTCTTGGTGGTCTCCATTTTTCACAAAAAGGTTGAAATATATTGGGATGAAAAACCAGTTAGAAAGCTACTTACTATCTTCCATGCACTATAATTTGGGTCACATAACTTATGAGCTCCATGGGACTCCATGAAGTTAAGGTGCTTCCATTAAAATGCACAAGTAACTTCTGCAGATGAAAAGGATATGCAGCATGCCTATATTCTGTGTGTGACCAGGGCTGTATCTGCATATGAAATGCTATTTTAGTGTTTACTGGAAAACACTAATATAGCATTTAATATGCAGATACAACTTAGATTTTATACACAGAATCTTTCAATGGACATCTGTCCCTGAATGGTATTGATGTCTAGTTTGTCAAATGGGAAGCATTGTGTTTTCCCATGCTGAAGCACAGGCTTTTTCAAACTTTAAAAAAAGAGACATGTTTTACCATGTGTCTACTAAATATGGAATCTCAAGGAATCACCGTCTCTGTGGGTGGTTCAGCAGGAACAACATGGGGACCTTTCAGATCCTTTAGATTAGTACTGATCCAAGGATTTCTTTTATTAAGCTTTGCCTTGTTAAGCAGAAAAATAGATTATCCCATGAATCAGGGTGGCCATAGAGGCTAAAGACATAAGGTTATACTGTATGAAACATTGAAGCAATGCCAGGTGTGCTTCAATAATATTGTTACAATGATCGTAAAGTGTTGAGTATTATGGTGTCCGATCATTACACTTACCACTAACCCCTTAATGAGTATGAATGTATAAACTGCAGCTAAAGTAGTAAAGCAGGTCTTATTGTAAGGGAGTAATGGAACCGTCACTCAAGCCATTTTTGCAAACATAGGCTTCAAAATGATGCCATGGAAAAAGCTTTAATTGTGGCATTTTTGATTTTGCTTGCAATTAAATGTAGGAAATTCTAAACACATGAGATTCCACTACAAGACAAATAGTATCTAACACATCTTGAATGATATTCTGGGGATAGAATATGACTTCGAGAAGACCAGTCAAGCCAGGTGAGAAAATTGGAAATCTCAAATTAGATATGTGAAAAATGCTGAGATTAGGAGATCTATAACCTGGTATGGAAAAGCTGCTTAATAAGCTTTCCAGATTTGTAATAGGTAAACATACATGTATTATACTGGAGAGGCTGAAGGTGCCAGATCCCATCCTATCCTCACCCTCTCAACTCACCTCAAACCCAGCAACCCTTCTTACCTCATTCATAGCTTTCCTCTTCCGACACTCCCCTTCTTCTGTGCCCTGTAGAAAGTCAGGAGAGATTGCAACAAGAGGACCCCGTGGTTCTATGCTTAGTTCCTTCTCTACTACCTCTGTGATCTTACTAATTCCTTTGGACTTTTCTAACATCTCTGTTCAGATGACACCAAACTTCTTCTCAATACAGGAGGTGTCCAATCCAATCAGCTATCCTTCATGCACTACAAGTTGCATTACACATATTGCATGAGCTCCGTGTAACTTGGTAGCAAAGAGCTTTTTCTGTTAAATTGCATCTTCTTTGTAAAAGGGAAGACACAAGCAGCTTAGAATTAAAATGATAGGTGGCATGCCTATATTCTCTGTGTGACTGCAGCTGTAGCTGTATCTACATAGGAAATGCTACAACACAGCATTTTCCTGGCAAAACACTATATTGTGGCATTTTATATGCAGATACAGCCATGAATGCACATGAAATGTAGGAGTGCCATATATCATTTTACAGAAGCTGCTCGTGCATCCTATTGGCACAGTTACAGAAATAAGACACATTGCGATATCGTGTTGCACAAATAGAAGGGATGTTTAACACACAAAGAGGCTAGATGTGGACACATCGGTATTTCTAAAACTTAACTCCCTCTCTGTTGACTTCACCTCAATTTACTAAATTCTCCAAGCCCGATATCTACATGTTGCTATAAACTTTCCCCTTTTGTTGTCCATCAGGGGGTGATAGAAACTAAGACAGTAGAGCAGTTTAAACATGCTTGTTATACACACATGATTATCCTTACAAAAAAACTAATGTCTCAAAAAGGAGTTGATATTGCTTCAATGATAGAAACAAAGGCAGACTAGACCGGCCAAGTGGTTCTGATCAGCTGTCAAATCCTAGGTTTCGTTACCTTTGCCAGTCAGTCAATCTCCTTACTCTTACTCGCTACTAAGCTCTCAACCTCATCACTTTTCCCTTAAATCTTATTTTATTATAGCTGATAACCCTTCTTCCAGACTCTACCTTTGACAAATAGTGTACCCTTTGTTTTCTACATAATTAGAATTGTCATTTTGTGTCCTGTGGAATTTTATATGGTCTGTATTATTTTATCTTGTCTTTATTAACACCCCCCCCCCCCCCCTTGTATGGTGCTATGGAACCCTATAAAAAAAATATAGGGATTTTAATATCTACCGGTAAATCCTTTTCACAAAGTTCATATGAACTGGTAAATAAAACCATGAACAACTTGTAGAACACTACAAGCAAATATCACCTAAGTGACAACATATGCAACATGTCAAAATACGTCACACCTTGAAGTGACAACCAGATGCAGTAGAACTCAGCAGAGGCAGGTTTGCGGTATACCATATAAAAAAGCGGGTGTGGTATAGGGTTTATCAGTCATTATCACGATGTCGGGATCCCCACTGGCCGAACCCAGACAGCATGGTGAGCACAACAAAGCCCCTTGTGGGCACGGTGGCTCACTACGCTCGCCAATTATTCTATTCTCCTTCTATGGGGGATCGTGGACCCCCACAAGGGAGAATAGCCGGTGGCCATCTGGCACCCGTGTGTCGGGGGCTTGACTGTCGGGATCCCGACATCGGGTAAACGACTATCGGGACCCCGTCCGGCACCCGTGAAAAAGACTTAACGGTGGGTATTAAAATCCTATTTTCACTATCATTCATATGGTATACTGGGTTCTCAATAGATTGGGAATGTACCAAAGCTTCCAGAAAGGGGGAATATGTGCGTAGACCGCTGCAGCACCGCCTGCCCAAACTGGGTATCCTCTTTGGCCAGGACGTCAAATTTGTAAAACTTTACAAAAGTGTGTTGAGCCGACCAAGTAGCAGCTCTGCATAATTGCAGAGCCGACACACCACGAGCAGCCGCCCAGGATGCACCCACTGCACTCATGGAATAATCCTTCACAGAAGGTGGAACCGGTAAGTCAGCTGCTCCATAAACCTGACGAATGGTAGCACAAATCCAACGTGCAATACATTGTTTTGAGGCCGGCAAACCCTTTTTCTGGGCATCATAAAGCACAAAAAAGACAATCGGTCTTGCATAGCCTGCCCGTTCCAGACACATAGGCCTTAAGCACTCGAACCACATCCAGGGATTGCAGAATGGAGTCACAATAGCCTGGTTATATGGAACCACTAGATGGAACCATGGCCCTTATTCTGGTCGGTGCGGATATATCCGCGTGCGTTCGGCCCGCCGATGTTTTGTGCCTGCGCATGTGCAGAGGCGTCTCTGCGCATGTGCGAGCGGGGCGTACGGCCAAATCCCGCATGATATGTGAACACTCCGAACAGGGGGTGGAGAGGGGCGTGAAGGGCTATTTGGGCTCATTAACATATGCATACGCCCCGCGTTTCATGGGCGTTCCCATGCAAACGCTGGGCGTACGTATGGTAATGTGGCCGTGACGCACGTGTAGGGGGCGGACATATGACATCGCCGGATGTCAGCTGCCCGCCCAGATCCCGGCTTTTGCACGGAAAAATGTCCGTGTGGTCTGAGGTTGCGGGAGCTGGTGGAGCACTCTGTCCTGCATTCGATGGTCTGCGACCATCGAATGATGGGGGAGGTTCCCTTAGATGGAGGAGGCGTATTCCGTGAAAAATACACGTGCGGTCCGTTCGGCCAGCTTCTTACCGCGTACGGACGGAGTTGGCGATCCGTATGGAAGGCGGGGTTTCGCACGCACGGTCCTGGCCGCATAATCGGATCCGGCCGCACCGATCAGAATAAGGGCCCATGTGAGGTACTTCAAATCAGTTAATGCCAGTGATTCAAACCAAGATTACTGCAGGAACTGTAAGACCACATCAAGGTCCGAGGGAACCATAGGTGGCACAAAGGGGGGATTGAATCCTCAAAACCCCCTGGAGAAAGGACTGTAAATGGAAAGAGCCAAGGAGTCTAGCCGTAGGCCCAGGTCCAAGCCTGACTGCAGAAATCGTAGAAAACGATACAGTTTAAAATCTGCAGGTGGAAACAAATAAGTTTCACACCAGGCTACATACTTTCTCCAGATCTTATGGTAATGGGAAGCAGTCACCGGTTTCCTAGCCTGGGTCATGGTGGAAATGACAGAAGCATGAAGACCTTTTCTGGCTAAAATCTGCCTCTCAACCTCCAGGCCGTCAAACGAAGCCGCCCTAAGTCCTGGTAAATGAAGGGCCCCTGAGTGAGCAAGTAGACTACAAGAGGTAGATGCCACGGGGTCCCCACAACCATGGCCTGAAGATCTGCATACCACACCCTTTGAGGCCTGTCCGGGGCCACCAGAATTGCATCCACTGCTTGGCTTCGAATTCATTTTAGCAGTGAATGGGAGGTAACAGGTAAACCAGGTTGAATGCCAAAATCGTCGTTAGTGCATCGACTGCCACTACCTGAGGGTCCCTGGACCTGGAGCAATACTTGTCCACCTTTTTGATCCTGGATGCCATTAGGTCGATCTGTGGTAATCTCCACCAATCCACAATCTGCGCAAACACCTGGGGATTGAGACTCCACTCTCCTGGGTGCAATTTGTGACGACTGAGGAAGTCCACCTTTGCAGTTGTCCACACCCGGAATGAATATGCCAGGTGTGGACAACTGCCATGGCGTGAGCGTCTGCCCAAACCAAGATCTTGGATACCTCCCTCATGCAGGCCTTGCTCTTTGTCCCCCCTGTCGGTTGATGTACGCAACAGTTGTTTGTCCAACTGAACCTGGATTGCCAGGCTCTGCAACAAGGGGGCTGCCTGCAGAAGTGCATAATAGACAGCTCGGAGTTTCAAACAGTTGATGTGAAGTTTGGACTCCCACAGAGACCATTTTCCCTGAAAACGCCTTCCCTGTGTCACTGCTCCCCAGCCGAGGAGACTGGCGTCTGTCGTCAGAAGGACCCAATCCCGGATCCCAAAACGTCTGCCCACCAAGAGGTTTTCCAGGTGAAGCCACCATTGCAAGGACAGCCTTGCCTGGGCCGACAGACGTATACACCTGTGCATCTGCAGGTGGGAACCCGACCATTTGGCCAAAAGATCCAACTGAAGAGTCCAGGAGTGGAACCTCCCGAACTGGAGCTCCTCGAAGGAGGCCACCATTTTTCCCAGTAGTTGGATTCACTGATGGATTGACACCAGAACCGGTGTAAGGACTGCCACTACCAGCAGTTGAATGACTACCATCTTTTCTTCCGGCAGGAACACTTTCTTTTCCACTATATCCAGAATCATCCCCAAGAACTGGAGACACCTGGATGGGGTCAGTGAGGACTTTTGCAGGTTCAAAATCCACCCATATATAGACATTACCTGCATTGTGGTGGTGATATCGGCTCTCAACAGTTCCTCTGCTCTCACCTTTATCAGCAGATCATCCAGGTATGGGATAACATTTAACCCTTGAGCCCTTAGCAAGAACATCATTTCCGGCATCACCTTGGTAAAGATGCGCAGAGCTGTGGACAGGCTGAAAGGCAAGTTTTGGAAATGGAAATGCTCGGTTCCGATTGCGAACCTGAGGTAAGCCTGGTGTGGTTGCCATATGGGAATGTGAAGGTATGCGTCCTTCATGTCCGAGGACACTAGGAACTCCTCTTCTTCGAGGCTGGACACAACCAACCTCAGAGACTCCATCCTGAATTTGAACACCCTCAAAAAGAGGTTCAAGGATTTCAGGTTGAGGATCGGTACTACGAACAGGGTGGAGTAATACCCTTTGCCCTGTTCCATAACAGGTATTATAACCTGGGAGTTCTGTAGCTTCTGTACAGTTTGCCTGAGGACCAGCTGATCCCTTGCCGCAGCCAGGAGTCTGGACTAAAAGAATCTGTGTGGTGGCAACCTGTCGAACTCCAGCTTGTAGCTGTGCGAAATAGGACCCCTGACCCATGGACTGAGGCAGGAATCCTCCCACGCCTGGTTGAAAAACGACAGCCGTGCCCCCACCGCGAGTAGATCTCGTGGTGGGTGTAGCCCGTCATGCTGAGGGCATTTGGGGAGCTGTGCCTGAGCTGCGGTCTGAAGGTGCAGAGGACCCAGACTTTCTGAATTTACCAAGTGTACCTCTGTTAGCGTTTGAGCCACCTCTCACCTTAGGGGGAGAAATTTTCCGGTCCGAAAGGACTGCTGACTCTGGCCTGAAAAGGGCTGCCAAGGCTGGCTAGAGGCAGTTGGGAGAAAAGTTCCTTACCAAACAGGCATTCTCCTGTGAATGGAAGGTTCTCCACACTATGCTTGGAGTCAGCGTCAGAAACACACTGATGCAGCCACAGAGCCCTGCAGGTGAAAACCGCCATGGCTGTTACGCAGATTAATAGCCCCCACCTCCTTTTGTGCGTCACAAAGCACCTTAGCCACATCTTGTATGTGACGGAGTGAATCAGCCACCTGGGCCGTGGACGTATCGCCCAGCAATCCCTCTTGGATTGGGGTCGCCCAGGTATGAATGGACTTTGCCATCCAGCAACTAGCAAATACCGGGGGCAGCGCCATCCCTCTGTCCGTATACATAGACGTGAGGGTACCATCTAGTTTTTTATCCACTGAATCCTTAAGTGTGGAAGTCCCGTGTACTGGGAGTAGCAACTTTTTTGACAAACGGGACATGGAAGCATCCTCCCACACCGCCTGCCGGTGCCATCAAAGGGGAAAGTGGACTTGAAGGGTTTGGAGTCTGTTTTCAGGATTTTTCCAAGCTGATTTGAAAGCATCTTTCAAATCAGACTGTTCAGGGAAGACCACATCCTACCTTTTGAGACACAAAAAAGGATCACATTAAACAGGTGCAGCCAGAGGGAGATCAAGGACTTCTCTTATGGCCAGTATTAAAAGACTCAGACCCTTGTAACAGCGACTGAGACCCCTGGGAACCTGGTTGTGTAACATCAACATCCTCCCCATCTTCAACAGTCTCCTCCTCAGAGTCAGGCTCTACAGCAGCTAAATCACGTTTGTGTGACAGGCCACCCATGGGAGTGAGAATGTCCACCCTTGCAGACAGGACAGTTACATCCTGTTGCACTCTCTGAGTCTGGAGGATATTTGCAGTCAGCTGAGTGGACACAGATTCCAGCATACTTTTAATGCTGCTTACCCAGGCAGGTTCCTGAGTCCCGCTCTGATCCTCCACACATTTATGTGGGGATACCACTTAGCTGTGGAGACCCCCCTCTAGTCTCCGGTGACAAAGTGTTCACAAGTGACTTGTAAAGTGGATGCAGGAACAAACTAATTGCTGCAAATCATACAGGTTATCTTTCTAACAATTTTAGAAAAAGGTACCACCCCACAACACACACACACAGTAAAAACACCAAACAGTCAGAGTCAGTGTGAAGTGTATAGAAGCTGTATGTGTCTAACACTTATATGTGTGCCCAGAAATGATTAACAAGCAAGTGGGGGAAAGGACTCAGATATTGGGGGAACCAGCACACCCTTAACCTGAGCTCACAAATTGAGAAGCTGGTTAGCAGTAAGATATAAATACATAGAGTAAATATAGTATGTGCAAGGCTATAAACACTGTACTTAGCGTTTTATAAGCTCAATTTCACTTGCTGTCTCTGCTGAAGTTCTCTTCCACCCAGTCTGGAGCTGCCAGCACCGCTGAGGAGTGTCTGCTGCTGTATAACGGCGCCCAAAGCATGCAGAGAGAATCAGGAAATTGGTGCCAGAGAGCTGTGTCCCCTGCCCCTTACAATGGTGCTTTTATTAATCTTTATACTGGTGCTGTTGCTATTCCTTGCAAACACATTAACACCTGCCCTGATGGTCCAGAGGCAGTGTAAAGCATCCAGTGTGGACAGGGGAATGTGCGGTTCACGTACAGGGACAATGCCGTCGCAGTCATCATGCTGCACATCAACTGGAGTACCCCACTAGAGGGGACACCGGGTAACACTCACCGCAGACGTCTTCGGACTGCGCCAGGGGTGTGCGGCAAGCTGGGGCTGTGAAGCGCTGCAGCGCAATGCCCGCCACGACAACCACCCACACAGGACAGTGGTCCTGCAGCAGGGACAGTTCGGTAACTTGAAAGGCAAGCTACTGTAACCCTCCCCTGGCTTCCCACAAAGCAGGGGAGCTGTTTAGTCCAACAGGCTCCCCAAAATAACAAACAAAAATAAATGAAGAAAAACGCTCTTCAGGAACTCTGTAAGTGCAGCCTCTCCGAGGGCAAATTTTTTCTAAACGGAGGATGTGGAGTAGGCAGTAGAGGGGAGGAGCCAGTACACCCACTGTAAAGAGTTCTATGTGCCTGTCTCCTGCGGAGGACCTCTTCTTCCCCAATGTATTGAGAACCCAGTATACCATATGAATGATAGTGAAAGAAAGTTTATTTTAGCAACAACATTTTTACCCTAGCAGCCAAAGCTATTTAGCATGGGTAGGGAGGCCAATCCCGGGATCTAGGCCTAAAATCATTGGGATTTGAATCCCGGGATTGAATTTTCAATCCCAGGATTTCGGGATTAGTACCCCAGTGCAAAATTAACTTTTTTTTTTCTTTTTAAAGCCGGATAGCGCTGAGCACTTTAGAATAATTGCTCAGATGCTGCCCGGCTGACTGCTACGTACTGACCCAGGCCGGGACCCCCAGTGGACGATTGGTTCCGCTGTGTGCTGTGCTGTGATGACAGGCATGATGGCGCCCAGGCTGCGCAGCGTGACCCCTGACATCGCGCCACGCTGCGCAGCCTGGCCGCCGCCATGCCCGTCAGTCCACTGTCAGGGACCTGGACGCTCAGCCACATGCCCACTGTGCTGCTACCGCCTGCCCGCCCAGCCGCTGGAGATGGATGGACGGACGTCGGTCCTGCAGCTGCCTGTCACTACTACCCCTGTAAGTGACAGTGCAGGGCAGGGGGATGGGGAAGATTGGCGGGCAGGCGAGGTGGAGTTAGAGGGCATTTACATTAATATTTGGGGGGGGGGGGCGGGATATTTTTGTTTATTAGGGAGGCCAATCCCGGGATTAAGCATTTTTCAATCCCGAATCCCAGGATTGAAAAAATGCCCCGGGATTGGCATCCCTAAGCATGGGGCTGGCTGTTCCTAGTACAAAGGGGTAAATGTGTTTTCTAAACAGTCAGTCAGTGACCAAGTTGGGACTGATTTTCACATTGACATTCGTATTGACTGGGGACTGCACACTGCTGGTTCCCCTTTTATAGTGTGTAGCACACCCTTACACAGCTTTAGTGATAACTAGGCTATATTAAGTAATGGTGACTCTTCATCATTTCCTTCACAACAGTAATCAGTAATCATTTCATGCTAAGAACTAGTTTATATTCACTGTACTCCAGCCAATTCTAGGTTCTTAGCGATAATCTTGACATATCCACATACAATACCATATTTACATTTTGATTTTTGGTTTATTAATGGAACTGGTGTATGTTGATATATATGGCAATTCAGAATACACAGGTGCATATTTCTTAGCTCTCAATTTAAAATCCATTAGAGCCATTGTTTCTCTAGTAATGAAGCAATCAGATGCTACCTGTCAAGTCTATTGGTAGAACAATGCCACAACCAAAAGTACAAAATAAATTTCTGTGCTTTTCTATAACCAGCGTACTATACACACACACACATAAAATCAATCTGCACAACAAAACCATATGTTTAAATATTAAAAAGGTCTTCCTGGCAAATGAAAACTCACTCCAATCTTTTGGATTCACTCAAAATTATTTCCAGATTCCAAAGATCAAAACAGGAAAATGTTCTGCTAGGCAGGATAAAGGCATTTAAGGAACATGACACTGTGGGCACCAAAGAAAGCAAAAACATTTGAAGAAAAAAAACAAACGCACAACTTGGTTGCTCAGCAGCGCCTGAGCCGAGCACTGATGCTCCTGCAGATTAAAACAAGGACAATGCATGTGCAATATGATCCCAAAAGCACAGGATTGGAGGCTTCAATCCCAGGATTCAAATCCAATAAAATTTTTGACCCAAAATCCCAGGATCGCAACGATTGGCATTCGTTGGAGCACTGATGTACAGTCTGTGGGCAGCACAAAGCAAAAGAGATACAGAGGGACAAAGGACCAAGATATTACGGACCCTAGTATCCATTACATAATGTGCCATGCCTAACTAGAATTTATTTAAATGTTGAGACAAATCATAGCAGATGGATGTGCAGTATAACCGCACACTAGAGTAGACACGTTCGGAGCGATGTTTTTATTGCATTTACCACTGTTTTTAGTGCCCGAATTATAGGACTTTATTTTCAACTCCCTATTGTGGACAATTAGTTTTATTCTTTATATACCTGTAATATAATCTTCTTACAATTCCTTCATCAATATTTCCATATTTGACCTCGTTCTTAAATATCACATTTCCTCACCCACAAACTGGCAGTTTGATGGAACTGAGGGGTAGATTTATTAAGCTTGGTGAAGTGATAAAGGGGCAGATTTATTAAGCTCGTGAAGTGGATAAACTGTCTGTTTTTTATCACCGGTCAATCAGCTCCTACCTGTGAAGTTACAGGCTTGGTTTGAATAATGACAGCTAGGAGCTGATTGGCCGGTGATAAAAACCAGACACTTTATCACTTCACCGAGCTTAATAAATTTACCCAAAAGTGTCTGTTCTTTATCACCGGCCAATCAGCTCCTACCTGTTATTTTTGAAACCAAGCCTGTAACTTCACAGTTAGGAGCCGATTGGCCGGTGATAAAGCATCAGGCACATTATCACTTCACTGAGCTTAATAAATCTGCCCCTGGGTCCCTTATTGTGAGTTTCAATCAAATTACTACATGCCAGTACAAAAAACGGATTAGTATGGGGATATTTTATACATTATTTTGCTGCCTACAGCCACCCCTCACCCTTCCCTGATTTGATATTCCTCTAACATCCCAATCTATTAAGGTCACTGCTTTATCAAAAGTATTTCAATAATACAGTTTACCCTTTAACATTTCTTCTTTAGAAGACCACTCATGTGGTCAGAATTTACACAGGAAGCTTGACTAAATTCCACTGTCACAACCATCTACAATCCATAAATAATGCTAATAGCGGAATAATCAAGGCTAAATAACACACACAGTAACTATTTACAGATGCGTCCTTATACAGCTAGCCTCAATGAGCCCTGCAGTGTAAAGCAGAAGTCTGTGTATAATAGAGCTTCAGAGTACACCGTGCGCTCACAACCAGCCCTCCAGAACATCAGGCACTTATCACAGGAAAAGATTTTACGCAGATAATCCTGGACATCATAATTATCCACTGCAACCAGCTGGTCTTACAAACAAGTGAATTAGCTCCTCAACATTTTAGTTGGGAGCAAATTCTCTCCAACAACTGAATTGCCCCCATAGTGTTGTAAAGTTATTTTTTTTATATTTAAAGAAAAAAAATGAAGATGATCAGGCACAATGTAAGAAACAGATTATCAAATGAATTATATCTATCTATAAGACGGCACTCACGGATTTCAAATGCAAAAAACGTGCAAACTTTAATCCAACATGTTTCGGGCTGTTACCCGTCCTCAGCGATCAACCACACACACACACACACACACACAGTGAATACATTATATAGCAAACAAGGAAAACGCACCCCCCCCCCCCAATCTGGTGCAGCCCACCACAGAAACACTCACCCGCTACCAGCCACTCCCCCCGCCACCACCCATCGCCGTGCAGAGCCGCTGGAGACGACGTTCTGAGAAGACCTTCTCTTCGAGCTTCCTCAATGGATGTCATCCACTTTCCACGCACAGCGTGGGTGGCTTCCGGTGAGGTGTACTTGTCCCCATGGAAACCCCTATTGCGGCATCCACTGTGAGGCTTGGCTCCCCGGAAGCCACCCGCGCTGTGCGTGGAGAGCAGGTGACGTCAGATAAGGAAGCCCGAAGAGAAGGTCTCCTCAGAACGTCGTCTCCAGCGGCTCTGCACGGCGGTAGGGGGAGTGGCCGGCAGCGGAGGTAGCGGGTGAGTGTTTCCTTAGTGGGCTGCACTGGATGGGGGGGGGCGCTTTCCTTGTTTGTTATATAATGTATTCACTTTGTGTGTGTAGTTGATCCCTGAGGACTAAAGTTTGGATCAAAGTTTGCATGTTTGTTGCATTTGAAATCCGTGAGTGCCGCCTGATCTATCACTCTAGGATTTTTTTAGGGCAGGGTACTGACCACCGAGCAGGGCACATTTTTCAATCAGTAGGGCACCCACAACACACACACACACAGTAGCGCCCTAGACAAAATGCCCCCAGCAGTGACATGGGTATCATGCCCCCCCCCAGCAGTGACACTGGTATCATGCCCCCCCCAGCCCTGACACGGGCATCATGCCCCCCCCCAGCCCTGACACGGGCATCATGCCCCCCCAGCCCTGACACGGGTATCATGCCCAACCCCCCCAGCAGTGACACGGGTATCATGCCCCCCCCCAGCAGTGACACTGGTATCATGCCCCCCCCCCAGCAGTGACACGGGTATCATCCCCCCCCCCAGCAGTGACACGGGTATCATGCCCCCCCCAGCCCTGACACGGGCATCATGCCCCCCCAGCAGTGACACGGGCATCATGCCCCCCCCCAGCAGTGACACGGGTATCATGCCCCCCCCAGCAGTGACACGGGTATCATGCCCCCCCCCCAGCAGTGACACGGGTATCATGCCCCCCCCCCCCAGCAGTGACACGGGTATCATGCCCCCCCAGCAGTGACACGGGTATCATGCCCCCCCAGCAGTGACACAGGTATCATGCCCCCCCCCCCCCCAGCAGTGACACGGGTATCATGCCCCCCCCCCAGCCCTGACACGGGCATCATGCCCCCCCCCAGCCCTGACACGGGCATCATGCCCCCCCCCCAGCAGTGACACGGGCATCATGCCCCCCCCAGCCGTGACACGGGCATCATGCCCCCCCCCCAGCAGTGACACGGGTATCATGCCCCCCCCAGCAGTGACACGGGTATCATGCCCCCCCCCTAGCAGTGACACGGGTATCATGCCCCCCCCAGCAGTGACACGGGTATCATGCCCCCCCCCCCAGCAGTGACACGGGTATCATGCCCCCCCCGCAGTGACACGGGTATCATGCCCCCAGCAGTGACACGGGTATCATGCCTCTCCCCCTGCAGTGACACGGGTATCATGCCCCCCCCCAACAGTGACACAGGTATCATGCCCCCCCCCCTCCCCGCAGTGACACGGGTATCATGCCCCCCCCCAGCCCTGACACGGGCATCATGCCCCCCCAGCAGTGACACAGGCATCATGCCCCCCCCCAGCAGTGACACGGGTATCATGCCCCCCCAGCAGTGACACAGGTATCATGCCCCCCCCCCAGCAGTGACACGGGTATCATGCCCCCCCCCAGCCCTGACACGGGCATCATGCCCCCCCCCCAGCCCTGACACGGGCATCATGCCCCCCCCCCCCAGCAGTGACACGGGCATCATGCCCCCCCCAGCCGTGACACGGGCATCATGCCCCCCCCCAGCAGTGACACGGGTATCATGCCCCCCCCAGCAGTGACACGGGTATCATGCCCCCCCAGCAGTGACACGGGTATCATGCCCCCCCCCCCCAGCAGTGACACGGGTATCATGCCCCCCCCCCCCAGCAGTGACACGGGTATCATGCCCCCCCCCCCAGCAGTGACACGGGTATCATGCCCCCCCCCCCCCAGCAGTGACACGGGTATCATGCCCCCCCCCCCAGCAGTGACACGGGTATCATGCCCCCCCCCCCCCAGCAGTGACACGGGTATCATGCCCCCCCCCAGCAGTGACACGGGTATCATGCCCCCCCCAGCAGTGACACTGGTATCATGCCCCCCCCCAGCAGTGACACTGGTATCATGCCCCCCCCCCCCCCCCCAGCAGTGACACGGGTATCATGCCCCCCCCCCCCCCCAGCAGTGACACACATGCAGTTTCCCTGTAACATTTACCGCCCCAGCCTGGCCTCTTCTGCTGCGGCCTCCTTATTGAGAGGACAAGCGAGATCACTCTTCTCTCAACACTGCATGACCACCCAGCTGCCATTTAAAATATGGCCCCAGCTCCTGAGCCTGGTATCCAAACACTGACCCCGGCTTCTGGCACCATGCTCTGATTTCAGGGGGGGGGAGGGGGGATGGTTCCTGGAAGAGCTGACAGACGCTCACATAAGAGGAGGCGTGGCAGGGGGGAGGAGGTATACTTTGTGGAATAGCCGACAGCTATGGAGACTGCAGGGCTGAGGGGGAGTGTCCACACGCTGCCGCGCTAGCAGCTTACACGGTCAGTGGAAGGAGACTTCTAGCGCAGCAGCGGCCAGTGGCGGATTGGGGATTAAAAGCAGCCTGGGAAATATCTTGAAGGAGCCCTAATAATGGGGGGTGTTTACGCTGCGGGGTCTGTGTGTATAGTGTTATAGGCTACAGGGTGTGTGTGTGTGGTTAGGGTTATAGGCTGCAGGAGGGTGTATAGTTAGGCTGGGTAGGGGACTGTATGGTTAGGTTTAGGCTGTGGGGAGGGGGAGGGGTAAGGTTAGGCTACAGGTGGGAAGTGAATGTTTGGTCTGTGGGGGGTGTATAGATAGGGTTAGTCTACGGGGGATGTATAGTTAAGGTTAAGGGGTGTTTATAGTCAGGGTTAGGCTAGTGTATGGTTAGGGTCAGTCGGGGGGGGGGGGGAGGTGTCTTCTGATGACACTGAATAATTGAACAGCTTTACCCCACTGTAGTCACTACTAACCTGATCATCCTGTGGCTTTAAAAGGGCTTTTGTGGGCAGAATGCTTTGTTTTACTGCACTCCCACAGGGACCTTAGGTTCCTGGGATACCTCTGTGCCTTGTTCAACTAGCAGCTGTGCTTCCGGTCCTGCGGCTGGCGCTACATAACATTGCCCAGGGTCAGCATACACCCATCCTGTAGCAGCTCCTGGCGGTGGACAGCCCAGTCCACACATATATGACAGAGCCAGATTAAGGCTCTGCAGGGCCCGGGGTACTTAAGACAGGGTGGCTCTAAGGTAATGTGATATCCATTTAAATAGTCCCTCCTTCCTGCACCTCTACTTTGGTCGGTCAACCCTCCCTTCTTCCCTGCCCCACTATCAAACTTGAACCCCTCCGTCCCCTGGGTACCCCTGCTACTCCCCATGCCCCTGTCACACCTGTACCTCCCTGTCCCCCTGTCACACCTGCACCTCCTCATCCCCCTGTCACCACTGCACCACTTTGTCTCCCTGGTAACTCTGCCCCTCCCTATCCCACAGTACCTCTCCATGCCCCTGTCTGCACTGCAACTCTCCTTCCCCTGTCACACCTGCACCTTCTCATCCCCCTGTCACACCTGCACCACGCAGTCACCCTGTCACACCCGCACCTACTCATCCCCGTCACACCGGCACCTCTCCTCCCCTGCCACACCCGCGCCTCCCAGTCCCCGTCACCACTGCACCTCTCCCAACCCTGTCACACCCACACCTCCTCATCTCTGTCACACCCGCTCCTCCCCATCCCCCTTTCACCACTGCACCTCTCCACCCTGTCACACCTGCACCTCCTCACCCCCCTGTCACAATGAATCTCCCCATCCCCCCTTCACCACTGCACCTCTCCGCCCTGTCACACCTGCACCTCCCTACCCCCCTGTCATAATTGAACCTCCCCATCCCCCCTTCACCACTGCACCTCTCCGCCCTGTCACACCTGCACCTCCTCATCCCCCTGTCACAATTGCACCACCCAGTCCCCGTCACATCTGCACCTCTCCCTACCTCCTCATCCCGTCACACCCACACCTCCCAGTCTCCGTCACCACTGCACCTCTCCCCACCCTGTCACACCCGCACCTCCTCCTCCCTGTCACACCTACACCTCCCCCTTTCACCACTGCACCTCTCCGTCCTGTCACAATTGCACCTCCCCATCCCCCTTTCACCACTGCACCTCCTCATCACTCTGTCACAATTGCACCTCCTCATCCCCCAATCACACCTGCACCTCACAGACCCCCTGGTAACTCTGCACCTCTCTGTCCTGCTGTACCTCTCCATCCCTGTCACCTGCACCTCCCTCTGTCACACCTTAACCTCTCCGGCAGATTGTCCCCGTCACACTTTAACCTTCATAACTTATATATAAAATTAGAAAACAGAATACTTTGAACATGCTACATGCACGTTAAAAACTCAGGCAGAAGGCTGGTGGGTGGAGGTGTTGGTGGTAGGCAGGCTGTGGGCGGTGGTGCGGGTGTCAGGCAGGTGGACATGGCAGACAAAGGAAGCAAAGTAGTATTCACCTCCTGGCTCCTGCCCAGTCTCCTGTGGCAGCGTCCAATCCTCTTCTAGCGCAGGCTGTAGCTGCGTGGACTCCGCCTCCGCATAGTGCCACAGAGAAGTCAGCGGTCACAGCCCATGCTGGCTCTGCTGCACAGGCGGCTGTGACAGCTGTCATTTGGGGCGATGTCTGTTGGCCCAGCCGAGCCCCCATTGGACTGCCAACCGGCAATCCGCAACTGGTCCCCCTCCATGCACGTAAGCCGCTGCGTTACCCCCCACATCCTGTAAGGTACACTTCACCGCTGGAGGAGCTGTGTGCACCCACACATGGACAGCAGCCCTCCTGCAGCCATTATTGATATGGGCAAAATGCTGCAGTCATGCAGGGCGATGAGCGGCCGGTCCTAGTCTCTTATTGGCCGGCCGGAAAGTGGCTATTAACTGTGCAGGGCGGCCAAAAAAACTGGCAGGGTGAAAATCGCCGGCTTTTAAAAAGGGGCAGGGCGCAGTGCCCTGTGAAATAAGCCTAGCGGGAACACAGGAAGAATGTTTGAAACAAAAACGTTGGTGGATCCTGTAAACTTTGGTGCACAGATTGATTAAGATACAGCCAGGTCATTAACTTACTACTTCTATTACTTCATGACAAACATTAGGTACTTCAAATCCATTTGCCTAGGAAAAGTGGACAGTCCTCTCAAAAGGGTCTATTTATGAAACAGAGAAAAAAGAGTGGAGAAGTGAGACCGTGCAGATGTTCCCATAACAACCAATTAGCATTGAGATAACATTTACAAAGTGCATTCTACCAAATTATTAGAAGAAGCTGTTTTGCAACTTCTCCACTCTTTTTACGGCTTCATGAATAGACCACACAATGGGGCAGATGTATGAAGGGTCGTTATGGGGGTTATGTGCACTGATATCGCTTCTCCCCCCATGTATGAAGGAGGTGAGATGCGGTAAAAGGACAGGGGCGCTATGCGCCCCTGTCCATATCGGTGCTGCTATCAAAATGATAGCAGGCCGAATGTATGAACGGTCAGCATCGCTGACCGTTCCGCACGAAGCTGGGTTTGGCTTCGCCAGCATCAGGCTGGCGAAGCCCTATCTAAACAGCAGGGACAGCGCTGTCCTTGCTGTTAGGTCTGGGCTGCGCTGGGGATCTCGCGTGAACAGCGAGATCCCGCGCATGCCCAGTGCGGCCGACCGGCCGGGGGACAGGAGATAGCGCATCAGTTAATACTGATGCGCTATCTCCAGAAAGGGACATTGCCGAAGGGGGGAGTTAACGCTCCCCCGCTTCGGCAGACAAGATGTTAATACATCTTGTCGATGTCCCTTCCTGCTTCGCCTCGCTATTGAGGCGAAGCAGGAAGTATCATAGCGGCGCGATAAGCGCTGCTATGATACATCTGCCCCAATGTCTGGAACATCTTTCAAAATGCTCTAGTGCAGACTTAGATGACTACAGACAAAGAAGTTTATAGGTGTTTTATTAGCCCAAATACTTCACACATTGGAGGTTATTCTAGTCCATTCTTTCTGACAAAATCCTTCTTAGATGGACAAAACCATGTGCACTGCGGGTGGGGCAGATGTAACTTGTGCAGAGAGAATTAGATTTGGGTGGGGTTTTTCTTCTATATTGAAGTGTAAAATCATGCAGTCAGTATTTTCCCTGCACAGAAACAAAATAGCTCACCCAAATCTAATTCTCTCTGCACATGTTACATCTGCCCCCCTGCAGTGCACATGGTTTTGTCCATCTAAGAAGGATTTTGTCAGAAAGAATGAACTAGAATAAACCCCATTGTTTGAACTACAAAGTTTTCTGTCAATACAACGGATTGCCGTTACCCCATATCTCTTTTCCTCTGTACTTTTGACTACAAAAAGGAGCGAGAACACACATACCGTGTCACTCAAAATAAGATATATAGTTAAGTCAGTCCCTCGGGACATCCTAGTTTACTACATATTCCCCAAGCATGCCTGCTTAGAAAAAAAAACAGAAATGCCTATGTAAATTAAACCTTCTGCTAGTAGATTATCCATAAAGTAGCAGGTCTTGTTTCTTGAGAACATTACAATTTTAATCTCTTACAGATTTGTCATCTGTTATTTGTCTGTTTGGTCAGTATGTATTCGGACACTGTTGGACCGATTTGGATGAAACCAATATGAGGTGACTTGGTTGGGTCCAGATTAGGTTCTCGGCCACGAAGATCCCCAATCCCGACCCCGGGGTGTTCCTGGGGGCCCAAAAAGTGGTCTGGCCAATACACAAAGTGGGCCAGGAAAGCAAGATACAAACCCGAGCAACACCGAGGAGGGTAATGGAGGCAGAAGAAAGCCACGGACAGAGTTATGTAGTGGAAGGTGCATGTCCCCAGCAGCACAGAGTAGATCAGGAGATGCATGATGTGTCAGTGAGGACAGGGCTGTATAAT
This sequence comes from Crinia signifera, assembly GCF_055691185.1. Lineage (NCBI taxonomy): Eukaryota > Metazoa > Chordata > Amphibia > Anura > Myobatrachidae > Crinia > Crinia signifera. The sequence goes on along the minus strand of NC_139222.1, from coordinate 113,926,948 downwards.
TGTAAAGCGCAATGGAATATGCTGAGCTATATAAGAAACTGTAAATTAATAAATAAATAAATAAATAAATAAATAAATAAAGTGATAGGGTCGGTGACATGAGAAGAGAAGGGGAATGGAGGCATCAGGAAGCCACAGGCTGACAGCTATATTGTGGTAGGAGCATGGTCCTCAGCAGCAAAGAGTATATCAGGAGATGAGGGATGTGTCATTGAGGACAGGGCTGCATGTGACAGAGGCTGTGACTTGATGCGAGGAGGTGAATGGAGGTAGCAGGAGTGTTATATAGTGGAAGGAGCAGGGTGCCCAGAGCCATGATCTCTTACAGATTGGTCACCTGTTATTTGTCAGGTATGCATTCAGACACGGTTGGACGGATTTGGACAAAACCAATGCGAGGGGGCGTGATTGGGTCCAGATTAGGTTCACGACCACTAAGAACCACACCTGGGTAGTGTGTTTTCAACCTAAGCAATGCCAGGTACTTCAGTTAGTTTATTTGTATATTGAAGTTTTCATAGCAGTCTGGTGCCACAATTTACATTGTCATGGTAAAAGGCAGCAGGGGGCAGGACACTGATGAATTAGTTTTATCTAGATGTTCCCAAGGCACCCTAATGGTCTAGGTTTTAAATATTATAGTATTCAGACACCTGACCCTTAAACCAACAGGAACTATAATGACACGGTATTCAAATACATATACTTTAATATGGAGTTGGTCCCTCTTTTCCCACTACAACATCCTTGGTAGGTTTTCCACAAGATTTTGGAGTGTTTCTGCCAGAATTTGGGCAAATTCTTTCCGTAGAGCATTTAGGAGGTCAGTCACTGATGTTGGATGAGAAGGCCCGGCTTCTACATAAGTGAGAAATGGAAACAACCTGGGCTGCGGCCCAGGATGAACACACTGAACGAGTGGAATGGCCCACACCACATTACAGGAACATGAATCCACTGTCAATGTAGGAACTACAATTGGATGATTGATGTGGAACATTGATGCTACTTTTGGAAGGAAATTTAAATAGTTTAAGAGTCCGGAGTGCTGTTTTATCATTATGGAACACTATTTAAGGCGGCCGACATGAAAGGCTGCTAAGAGACTCTCCTGGCTAAAGCCAAGACCAGTAAAATAACCGTATTCCAAGTGAACAGTAGCAAATGCACGGTCTATAGAGGTTCAAAAGTGTCTGATTGAGGAAGGTTAAAACCAAAGGCAAATCCCATGGTTCAGTTGATGTTTTAGCTTGTAGGAAACCGAGAAGGTGGGACAAAAACTGTTGTGGGAAGGTGTTACCGTTCGCACCAAGACATAGAAGCCTTCCAAATTCCAAAATATATGTCGAAGAGACCGCATAGTTGCCATAACCACTTTCATTATACATCGCCTACTTAACAATGTGGATTCAATAGCCATGTCAGTAAAAGTTGTAGCAGTCTTGCATTGTAATTCTTCATGGGCCATCTGCAAAAAGCAGTGGTACAAAAGTGTACCAGGCCCTGTGGGGGTCCATCTGGAGCCACTAGAATGACCCATGTGGACTTGATCCATTTGAGAAGCCTTGGAATCAGTGGAAAAGAAGGGAACAGGAATACCAGACTAATTCCAAGAAATTTACAAAGCATCTACTGCTCCTGCTTCAGGGTCCTTCATCAGAGAGCAATAGAGCAGAAGCTTGTGGTTCTGTATGGACTCCATTAGATCTATTTGAGGAATGCTGCAACATTGTTATTTGATGAAACACGTGCCAACTCTCCGAGATGTAGAATCTGATTGCTTAGGTAATCCCCCGCCCAATTTTTCATGCCAGGAATAAAAATCACTGAGCGACCTGTTGCACAACACTCTGCCTATCGTAGGATCGGTCACACTTCCTGCATAGCCCGAAGTCTTCTTGTGCCCCCTTGTCGGTTGTCAAACAGATAGCTCGAATCTCCAGGATGTTGGTTCGATTCCCGTGGTGACCATCAAGCTTATAAATGTTGATAAAGAACAAATGCTTCCTGGCCCCTGAGGCCAACATCTGTTGTCAGTATCATCTAATCTTATATGTCAAAACTTTGCCATGTTCAGCCACCAAAGAAGAGTTTCTGGAGATAGTCACTGACCATTGTGCTTGTAGGTCCAGTTCAAAAGTTCTGGAATAAAAACAAACGGAAGTGCCTCGAAAGAAGCAGCCATCTTTCCTAGGAGGTGTATACAGAGGTGCACCGACACTCTGCGAGGTGATATTACCATCTTCATCATTTCTTATAGGGAAAGAATTCTGTCCATAGGTCTTCTGCTCCACTATATCCACAATTATGGCGAGAAACAGCAGTCTGTTTTATGGATATAGCTCTGACTTTTTAAATTCAAAATCCAAACATGTTTAGCAGGAATTGACATGTCTGCCGAGCATCCTGGGCAAGACGTTCCTGGGAAGGGAACTTCAGTAGACCATCCAGGTATGGAAATATCATTACCTGCTGGACACGTAGCCCTGACATCATGATTGCCATGGTCTTTTTAAATACCCAGGGGGCTGATGAGAGGCTGAAAAAATTATGTTGATTTTGTACTGCAAATCTCAGAAACCTCTGAAGTTCCCAGATTGGTACATGTAGGTATGCATCCTTTATATCCAGCAAGATGAGAAATTCTGCAGATTCCAAACCGGCAATTATGGACTGTCCTGCTTTGGTACTAGAAAAAGATTTGTATAGAAGCCGCGTCCGCGTTGACTCCAAGGTTATAACTCCTGATGTTAATAGCTTCTGATTTGCTGACAAAATGACTTCCCTTTTTGTTTACAGTATAGGGAGACCGGTCGTGAAAAAAATGTTTTGGTGGTAGAACCACAAATTCCAGGTGGTATCCTTGGGTGAGAATAGCTTTTACCCAGTTGTCCAAGTAAGTCTAATCATTTGTTCTTGAAATTCAGCAAAACGAGCCTCTGGGGTCCCGTAGGGTGGGCTGGAAGCGCATCATGCCCGTAGTTTGTCAGTGGGCTTGGTTTCCTGACAACGGTAAGCTGTAGCGGTGGCTGAGAAAAAAAAAAGGGTGGATGTGGATGCCCTAGTTCTGCCTCTGGAGAAAGGATAAGATCCTCTAGTCTTCCCTCAAAAAACTTACAGGAAACCCCGAAAAGACCGAAAGGAGGGTCCAGCGATGGAGCCGAGGTAGGCAGGAATGAAGACTTTCCACCTGTTGCCTATGAGATTAGCTTGTCTAGCTCTGGCCCAAACAAAACATCACCTGTGTACGGTAGGGCTTCAACCTCCTTTTTCTTATCTCAGACTCGGCTTCCCAAGATCTTAGCTACAGTGAATATCTGGCTGCTATCGATAAAGCAAAAATCCTTGCACCTAAGGTTGCAGTGTCTTTAGATGCTTCACCCAAGTAGAGAGCAAATTCTCTTATTCTGCTACTGGTATTAACTCTGATCTGGGGTGATTACTCTCAATGGTATCTGGACTCATGATAGATTGACTCTAGGTCAACCATTAATGGTCAACAGTGGATAGGTCGACACCTTTAAATGGTTGACATTGACAGATCGACACAAGTAAAAGGCCGATGGACATGGTCGACAGAAAATAGTATTTTGATACCTACCGGTAAATCCTTTTCACAAAGTTCATATGGTATACTGGGTTCTCAATGCATTGGGGAACAAGAGGTCCTCTGCAGGAGACAGGCACATAGAACGCTTTACAGTGGGTGTACTGGCTCCTCCCCTCTACTTCCTCAGTTAAGGAAAAACTGTGCCCGAGGAGAATGAACGTATGTGAGGTAAGGATTTAAGTATATGTGAGTGCGGTGAGATTCATACCAGCACAACCTTAAACATTTACAAATGGTAAATAAAACAAACAAACAGTTAACTTGTAGAGCACTTGAAGCAAACATCACCTAAGTGACAACATAGGCAACGAGCCAAAATACGCCACACCTTGGAAGTGACAACCAGATGCAGTAGAACTCTGCACAGAGGCGGGTTCCCAGTATCCCATATGAACTTCGTGAAAAGGATTTAGCGGTAGGTTTTAAAATCCTATTTTCACTATCATTCATATGGTATACTGGGTTCTCAGTACATTGGGATGTCCCAAAGCTTCCAGAAAGTGTGTGTGTGGGGGGGGGTGAGTGCGTAGACTGCTGCAGCACCACCTGCCCAAACTGGATATCCTCTTTGGCCAGGGCATCACATTTGTAAAACTTTACAAATGTGTGTTGAGCCGACCAAGTAGCAGCTCTGTATAATAGCAGAGCTTACACACCACAAATAGCCACCCAGGATGCGCCCACCGCTCTCATGGAATGAGCCTTCACAGAAGGTGGAACCAGTAAGTCAGCCACTCCATAAGCCTGACGAATGGTAGCACAAATCCACAAGAGATTGTTTTGAGGACGGAAAACCCTTTCTCTGGGCATCATCGTAGCTTGGCCGTTCTACCAACATAGGCCTTAAGCCAGGCATGTCCAAACTATAGCCCTCCAGCTGTTGTGAAACTACAAGTCCCATCATGCCTTGTCACAGTTGTGCTATTAGGGAATGCTAAAACTATGGCAAGGCATGCTGGGATGTGTAGTTCCACAACAGCTGGAGGGCCACAGTTTGGACATGCTTGCCTTAAGCACTCAAACCACATTCCGGAATCCCAGAGTGAACCACACTAGATGGAAGTACAATAGCTTGGTTCAGGTGGAAAGTCAAAACAACCTTTGGCAAGAACTGCTGTTTTGTTCTCAGTTCTACCCTGAAACACCAGATAAGGACTCCTGCAAGATAAAGCACCTAACTCTGACACACGCAATAGGTGGCACAAAGGGGGGTTGAATCCTCAAAACCCCCTGGAAAAAGGGCTGTACTTCTGGAATTAGCCAATTTCCTTTGAAAGAAAATGGAAAGAGCTGAAATCTGTACCTTCAAGGAACCTAGCCTTAGGCCCAGGTCCAAGACTGACTGCAGAAATTGTAGAAAATTATCCAGTTTAAAATCCGCAGGTGAAAACAAATTTGTTTCGCACCAGGCTACATACTTTCTCCAGATCCTATGGTAATCATTCACCAGTTTCCTAGCCTGGGTCATGGTGGAAATGACAGAAGCATGAAGACCTTTTCTGGCTAAAATCTGCCTCTCAACCTACAGGCCGTCAAACGAAGCTGCCCTAAGTCCTGGTAAACGAAGGGGCCTGAGTAAGCAAGTCGACGACAGGTAGAGGCCATGGGGCCCCTACGACCATGGCCTGAAGATCTGTGTAACACGCCCTTTGAGGCCAGTCCAGGGCCACCGGAATCGCATCCACTGAGAGGAAACAGGTAAACCAGGTTGAACAACCAAATCATCGTTAGTGCATCAACTACCACTGCCTGAGGGTCCCTGGACCTGGAGCAATACTTGTCCACCTTTTTGTTGATCCTGGATGCCATTAGGTCGATCTGTGGTAATCCCCACTGATCCACAATCTACGCAAACACCTGGGGACTGAGACTCCACTCTCCTGGGTGCAATTTGGGATGACTGAGGAAGTCCGCCTCCCAGTTGTCCACACCCAGAATGAATATGACAGACAAGGCCATGGCGTGAGCCTCTGCCCAAACCAAGATCTTGGAGACCTCCCTCATGCAGGACTTGCTCTTTGTCCCCCCTGCCGGTTGATGTACGCAACAGTTGTTGCGTTCTCCGACTGACCCTGGATAGCCAGGCATTGCAACATGGGGGCTGCCTGCAGGAGTGCACAATAGACAGCTCGGAGTTCCAAACAGTTGAAGTGAAGTTTGGACTCCCACAGAGACCATTTTCCTTGAAAACACCTTCCCTGTGTCACTGCTCCCCAGCCGAGGAGACTGTCGTCAGAAGGACCCAATCCCGGATCCCAAAACGTCTGCCCGCCAAGAGGTTTTGCGGGTAAAGCCACCATTGCAAGGACAGCCTTGCCTGGGTCGAAAGACATATCCGCCTGTGCATCTGCAGGTGGGAACCTGACCATTTGGCCAAAAGATCCAACTGGACAGTCCGGGATTGAAGCCTCCCGAACAGAAGCGCCTCAAAAGGAGGCCACCATTTCTCCTAGTAGTTGGATGCACTGATGGACCGACACCAGAACCGGTGTAAGGACTGTCAGTACCAGCAGTTGAATGGCTACCATATTTTCCTCCAGCAGGAACACTTTCTGTTCCACTGTTTCCAGAATCATCCCCAAGAACTGGAGATGCCTGGATGGGGTCACTGAGGACTTTTGCAGGTTCAAAATCCACCCATGCGAAGACAGTACCTGCATTGTGGTGGTGATATCCGCTCTCAACAGTTCCTCTGTTCTCGCCTTTATCAGCAGATCATCCAGGTATGGGATAACATTTACCCCTTGAGCCCTTAGCAAGGACATCATTTCCGCCATCACCTTAGTAAAGATGCGGAGCCGTGGACAGGCCGAAAGGCAAGGTTTGGAACTGAAATTGCTCGTATCCGATTGTGAACCTGAGGTAAGCCCGATGTGGTTGCCATATGGGAATGTGAAGGGATGTGTCCTTCACGTCCAAGGATGCTAGGAACTCTCCTTCTTCGAGGCCGGCCACAACCAACCTCAGAGTCAGACCCCTGTAAAAGCGACTGAGACCCCTGAGAACCTGGTTGTATATCATCCACATCTTCAACAGCCTCCTCCTCAGAGTCAGGCTCCCACGGGAGTGAGAATGTCCACCCTTGCAAACAGGACAGTTAAATCCTGCTGCACTCTGTGTCTGCAGGGTGTTTGCAGTCAGCTGAGTGGTCACAGATTCCAGCATACTTTTAATGCTGCTTACCCAGGCAGGTTCCTGAGAGCCCCCTTGTGATCCTCCACACAATTGTGTGGGGATACCACTGAGCTGTGGAGACCCCCCCACTAGTCTGGGGTGACATACAGTGTTCACAAGTGACTTGCAGGAAAAAACTTGCAGGAACAAACTTAGTGCTGCAAATCATACAGGTTATCTTTCTAAACATTTTAGAAAAGGCATCACCCCCTAACACACACAGACAGTAAAACACAAAACAGTCAGAGTCAGTGTGAAGTGTATAGAAGCTATGTGAAGTCTCTAACACTTATTTGTGTGCCCAGAAATGCTTAACAAGCAAGTGGGGAAAGGACTCAGATATTGGGGGAACCAGCACACCCTTAACCTGAGCTGCCAGATTGAGGAGCTGGTTAGCAGTAATAGAACTAAATACAGTGTAAATATCTATATAAGTATGTGTAAGGCTATAAACATTGTAATGAGCATTTTAGAAGCTCAATTTCACTTACTGTCTCTGCTGAAGTTCTCTTCCATCCAGTCTGGAGCTGCCAGCACCGCTGAGGAGTGTCTGCTGCTGTATAACGGCACCCCAAAGCATGCTGAGAGAAGCCGGAAATTGGCGCCAGAGAGCTGTGTCCCTGCTCTGAGTAAAGCCCCGCCCCTTACAATGGCGCTGGCGCTTTTACTAATCTTTATACTGGCACTGTTGCTATTCCTAGCAAACACATTAACACCTGCCCCGATGGCCCTGAGGCAGTGTAAAGCATCCAGTGTGGACAGGGGGCTGTGCAGTTCCCGTGCAGGGACACCGCCATCGCTTCCGCCGCCATCATGCTGCACATCAACCAAGGCACCCCACTAGAGGGGACACCAGGTAACACTCATCGCAGATGTCTTTGGAGTGAGTCAGGGGTGTGCGGCAAGCTGGGAGTATGAAGCGCTGCAGCGCAATGCCTGCCACAACAATCACCCACAGGATAGTGGTCCTGCAGCAGGGACAGTTCAGTACCTTGAAAGGCCACTTGAAACTGTAACCCTCCCCTGGCTTCCCACAAAGCAGGGAGCTGTTTAGTCCAAAACAGGCTCCCCAAAATAACAAACAAAATTAAATGAAGAAAAACTCTCTTCAGGATCTCTGTAAGTGCAACCTCTCCGAGGGCACATTTTTTTAAAACTGAGGATGTGGAGGAGGAAGTAGAGCGGAGGAGCCAGTACACCTACTGTAAAGAGTTCTATGTGCCCGTCTCCTCCTTGTTTCAATGTGGAGGAGGTAAGGGATCCACTTCCTCAATCTATAATTTATACCAAAAAACACTCTCAAGACCCATAGAGTTCCTCTGCCCATTTATCTATTTCCTTGCTGACCCTAATTAAAGTGGGTCATAGAACTACATTTAAAGAATGTTTATACAACTAACAGTCGGGTGCTTCTTTTAAAGACAAGCCACCGGGATAGGAGTCTAGACACTGAGGTGTTTGCAAGAAGCCGAGTCTCCCACTGCCACAGGGAAAGGGTAGTATAACCTTAAACATCTATACATTTGGAATTTCTTATTTGGGATTTTCCCACACTTTTAAAAATGGCTCTTCCAACTCTGTTCACTCAGGAAGAGTTACCGGCGGTTTACTAGTTGTACCAAAAATGGTCACCGATGCTGTAGCTTTAGTGTTTGCCACATTAAGTGAAACGTACTGCCCTAATTAGAGCATCTTTGCTATGTGAGTCTTCCTCTAGAGTCCTGTAATGAATCCTACCATCATCTGAAATATCCGACTGTAAAACTAATGGTAAGCCCCTCTTCTTAGATGGAGGGGGGGCAGGAAGGTGAGTCTGTGAGGAAGAACTGACCGACTTAACCAATGTATCCACAGGTGTGACTAATGCTCTAGCTCAGGATGGTTCTGATGAACTTTATGTCAAAACATGTTTGTGCAACTCAGCATAGCACACAGCACCAAGAGAGAGACCTCTTGCCTACGACTACAGACTTGATGACCGGAAACTCCCATTTTACATTAAGGAGATCCATAGCAGGATCATCTGGAGACAACCAAATATACACGGTCAGTTCCGCACATGTACATCGTGCCATCTGACTCGGTAGAGCGAGCTACATCTGCAATAAGGAAGACATGATAAAGAGCAGTTTCACGCAGATAGCCTCGTTTGGTGTCCATTATAAGAGACCCAACAATAACAGCACAAACATTTTACAGGCTGTGTTTAAAAAGTGCTGATTGGTTGGCACTTCAAATCTCTTAATGAATTGACAACTCTATGTAGTACAGCATTATGGTACTTATATGTTAGCTGGGCGCCCACTAAGCTAGTTGCTTAGTTTTCCGCATCCGCTCGCCACGCTTCAGGCACCGTGGCACGCTGCACTCGCCACACTATATAAAATCAACTCCATGCCGACATGGATAGTGGGGGTATGAGTGTACTAACTATAGTTGGCGCCCAACTAACATATAAGTACCAGCATTATTTTATTAAATATACCAAAATACATCATAAGCTTCAGTGAGTAAATGGAAGTAATTTGTGTGCTGGACCACATTTTGTTTAATAACAAAAAATATGTTTAGTTCACATGGCTTTTAATCCCTTATTTACCATGAATTAGACCTGCTTTCAATCTTATCCTCATTACCAAGCGTGCACACTGCCTCCCACACACCTCGCTGAGGATTTGCTTTCTGTCAGTGCAGGTTTTAATTTGAGAAGAGACAAGTTAGTACACCCAATTAACACACATGAGAGCAATCAAGGAGTTTATGACATTATTATCAGTTAAGCAATATCCCAAGACATCCCCCGCAGGCTGCATGAACACAGTTGGTGTTATTTCACCGAACGGCAAAATAAAGTCAGAAATGTGTGGAGGCTATGAAGCCTGGGAGCATAGGTGATTTAGCTACACTGTGTAAGGTCTGTGTAGGCTGTGTCTGTACTTGTCACCTGGACATCTTTAGCTAATCCCTTGTCTCACCCTAGTGGCTGTCTGCAGTAGCAAACTGCAGACAGCCACTAATTTGGATACAGTACACTATATAACCTGGAAAGTATTTTGCCTGTTGCTTGGCACACGTTTCACACATCCAAGATAAGATCTGTAGTCATTCTCAATCAGTAGAGAATGAGGGTGTGCCAGGGCGTATACAGAATGTTACACAATCACACTTTGTGGAATACAGGTCGAGTATCCCGTATCCGAATATCCGTTATCCGAATTATTCCGAAATACGGACATTCCAGAAAGTGAAAAAAATTTTTTTTTTTTGCTAAAAACTCACTGGGGACATTTGTAACAGCATCACTGGGGACATGATATGTAACTGGCACTATATATGTGCAAGACAATGATTGCTTGGCATTCAAATTCAGTGCTGAGATAGTACACACATTTTGTTTCACGTTTTGAAACCTTGTTTTTTGAACAATTAAAATATATTTGTGTGTATTTTATGTGGTAATAAAATATATTTGTGTGTATATTATGTGTTTATACAGCATAAATGCAAGATACTTCAAAATACATCATTGAAATATTAAAATATTCCGAAATACGGAATAATCCGTTATCCAAAATTCTCCTGGTCCCGAGCATTTTGGATATGGGATACTCAACCTGTATAAACAGAACACTGATACTATAATACACTGACACCAGCATACAAACACCTGATGTAGTGAAGAGGTCACAAATACTTGCAGAACCTGCCAACTGTACACAGAGCACTATGCTTCCAATGCCCCAATGATTTTCCTATTATGAATGCATGGATGTTTTAAAAAAAACAACAAAATAAAAGCACAAATGATAAAGTTGGTCCTGGGGACTGTAAACTAGAATATTTATGTTAGGTTTATACAGACTCTTTCACATGCCCCTTTTATGCCACCTAGGTAAAAAAAATAATAAAAAAAAATAAATAAAATATATATATATATATATATATATATATATAGATAGATGATAGATAGATAGATAGATAGATAGATAGATAGATAGATAGATAGATAGAGTTTGGGTCTGGCACTCCCATATAACACCGCAGTGCTGTAGCCGGTGCCCTCACAATATGATGAATAGAGAGTCTGGAGGTGCGGCACTCACGGCTTAACTTCTCAGAAATAACCACCCCATACAACGGTATAAGTGATCAACGTTTCAAATAACGTGTATTTGTCTTCAGGATAAAATACATAAAACACACACATACCTTTATAGAAGAATACAAACATGTGAAGGAACAATGTGCAGTACGAGCCCGCCCTGCCGCAGGAGGGGGGTGGGTGACGTCATCATTGTACGTCCAGCTTAGAGACGCTGGAGATGCTGTGTAAGTAACCATAGTGATAAACATTAACATTGTACTCGAGATCTATCCACCTTGATGTAAATAGAAATGTGGTGGTTACAACATGCTAGAAATATATACAAGGGATATACTAGAAAATATATTACAACATTAGAGTAGAATATGTATAAGCAAAAATATATAAGCAAAAATATATGCAGAGAACTTATGCACATTAACAAACTCATTTTGCATAAATCAGAAGATGTTACATTTTAATATGTATGTTTGCCATTTATTTAAATACTGAAAACGATATGTTTTCATTTAAGCCACGGGGCGAGATGACATCCATACGGTGAATCCACCGTGACTCACATTGAAGTAATTTTTTGATAAATTACCAACTCGAATCGAGGGTTTGACACAGTCTATCATACGGTACCTCAGAGTGTTAAGTGGGTGTTTTTTTTTCTAGAAAGTGTCGGGACACTGGCTGGTCACTATGACCACTTTTGAGTGCAGCTTTAATGGCGCTCCGGTGTGCTCCCATTCTTTCTTTGAACTTGCGTTCTGTTTTGCCGATGTAGCATAAGCTACACGGGCATAAAATTTGATAAACAGTATACTTAGATTCACAAGTAAAGTGATGCCTTATAGAATATTTTCTGCCACTATGAGGGTGATAGAACGTGTCTCCAGTTAACAGGTACTGGCAGGTTACACATGAGCATTTGAAGCATCCATTTCTTGGGGTTCTAAGAAATTCTGAGTACACATCAGGCGATTTGCAGATTGGTACTTCTGTTTTAACTAGGAGGTTGCGTAAATTGCGGCCCCTCGAGTAACAGGGCATAATCCTTTTTGATGAAAAGGGTAGTACGCGATCTGATCTCAAAAGAGGCCAATGTTTTTTAACTGTAGATGTTATAGTGGTGGATGCCGTATTGTATCTGTTTACCCAAGGTATGCGGGTGTCAGATTCTGAAGACACAAGTTGAGTGGTATTTTTGTTAATGAGGTCTAGGCGGTTCAACTTAAGGACTTTGGACTTACACTCCTGGAGGTGTTTGTGGTTATACCGCCTGTTGGCAAATTTTAGTATTAAGTCATCCAGCTGTTCATTACATTTCACTGGGTCACTATTGATACGGAAAATCCGTATCATTTGGGAGTATGGTAATCCGTTAACTAAGCTTTTAGGGTGACAGCTTTCTGGTTTTAGGAGGGTATTCCTGTCTGTCACTTTGAAGTACACCGAAGTGCCTATCTGTTGATTGATAATTTTAATATCTATATCAAGATAGTGGACCTTCTCTTTGCTAAGTTCAAAAGTGAATTTCACTGGGCTGTCGGTGGCATTATGTTTGGTGATGGCATCTGTGAGGTCTGAGCCTTGCCCTTGTCATATGACCAGTAGGTCATCTATATAGCGTTTAAACAAAATAGCCTGCAAAGAAAATTGTGTATCTGAGCGAAATATGTCAAATTCAACTGAAAACATAAAAATGTTGGCGTAGGCTGGTGCGACCAAAGAACCCATCGCACAGCCTTTGATTTGCATATAAAACTCCTTATTATAAATAAAAAAATTGTTGGTTAGAATCAATTCCAATAACATAAGTATGAATTGTATTTTAGGAGCAGAAAAATTACTTTTTGAGGACAGAAAACGTTGAACAGAAAGTAAACCTAAATCATGAGGGATAATGGTATATAAGTTGACCACATCAATTGTGGCCAACCAGCAATCTGGTAAGTTATTGAGTTCACATAATAGTGAGGTACTGTCCAATAAGTATGTCGGTTCTGTCTGGATAAGCGGTTGTAGCCATGAGTCCAAGAATGTTGCTGCAGGTTGTAATAGCGATCCATTGGCCGACACAATCGGGTGACCTGGTGGAGGGTCCAAATTCTTATGGATTTTCGGCACAGTGTATAGTGCCGGTACTATGGGAAACTCTGGCACCAGAATTGTAGCCAATTGTCTTTTCAGTAATAACCTCTGTGTCGACACCTATTTGTAAAATCTCTTTTAGCTTTATGGTGCACTCTGGTGGGATTTGTGCGTACTTTCTGGTAGGTTGAAGAGTCTGATAGGTGCCGCATGACCCCAAGGTGGTAGTCATGTAGATCTTGGAGGACAATACCACCTCCTTTATCCGCCGGCCTTATGATGAGCTTGTCATTATTAGACAGGGATTGTATAGCGTGTCTTTCCTGTACGGACAGATTAGGATGGTTTGGAGTCACTTTCTTAGTCAGACTGGAAACATCCTGTTCAATCAGGCGTGCAAATGTTTAGATGCTGGCGTTAAAGGTTTGTGGGTCAAATGTAGAGGAGGGGCAGAATTTTTTTTATTGCCTTGGGGATCGGTTCTGGTGCGGGAGCATTCATAGGCGGTTTGTTATGGAAGTATTCTTTTCATTTCAGATTGCGTATCAGATCATTCTTCTCAATCTGCCATTGCAGATTGTCAAATTGGACTGAGGGTACATGAGGGTATATATATTGTATGTGATAGGCACAGAGATAACCATCCTCCCGCACTGAGGGTTAGTAGTCCTACGCAGGGTTGCCCACCCTCCTGGAATGTCCGGGAGCCTCTCAAAAATTGGGTCCCTCCCGCATACAGCCGAACCCCCTGCATCTCCTTCACAGCAGCTTTAAATTACTGCAATTCATGGCTTTTTTGGCTAATATGTAAATAGTCATTTTAGCCCCACCCCCTCATTGAAGACCCAGGGCTTGTTGATGTCTACATCAAGCCCCACCCCCTGAAGTGCTGCTGATCATCTCCTCTTTGCGGGTCTTTCTTACAGATTGTTCTACTTTGTTTGGTTTAGGCCAAAGCATATATTCATTCCATACATGGTGTGATGGTTAGCACTGAGGTCCTGGGTTCAATTCCCACCATGGCCCTAACTGTGCAGAGTTTGCTATGGGTACTTCCGTTTCCTCCCACACTCCAAAAATATACTGGTAGGTAAATTGGCTCCCAACAAAATGAACCCTAGAATGTGTGTGTGTGTGTGGTAAAGAATATAGATTGCAAGTTCCACTGGGACGGATGTGAATGTTAAAATACTCTCTGTAAAGTGCTGTGGAATATGTGTGTGCTATATAAATAACTGTTAAAATACCATATAGTGTATCTATTTATTTATTATTTGCTGTGGGTGCATTCTTTCCCTGTATTGTATGGGATATGAAGTCTACCTATGACCTATTGTATTCTGTATTTATACCCCTGCTGTGATATTTTGACTGGCATTTCCCACAACATTGCATACTATTACCAGTTGAGGTTTCTGTTATTTTTCTTGCCGATTTGTGGCATTCTCAGATTGTCCTTGCTGCTTGCAGTTTAGCCAGCCGTGGTACTGTAGAAGTATGCCCCGGGGCAGTAACACCGGTGTGGAAGGGGCAGTGCCGCCGCCGGGTGGCACCGCGCCCTGCAGCCAGGGCCAGTGTACTCGTGCGGTCACTGGCCCTGCTGCTGGTTGGCGCCTGCTTCCTTGCCTGGGGTAGCCTGGCGCCACCCCAGGGAGCCGGAAGCAGACCCTCCAATGACGCCGGGTGTGGGGGCAGCGGCGAGCCTTCGCCGCTGATCCCCACGAACAAAGGAAATTAAAATGTGGCGCCAAAGGAGAGCCAATCATGGCTCTCGCTCTGGCGCCCAATGAGAAGCGGCTGCGAGCCAATCCTGGCTCGCCACGTCACGAGCCCCGCCCCTGGGCGCTGGTTTGTACTAACCATCGCCTGGAGCTAGGCGGGCAGTTCGGCGAGAGAGGAGAAAGAAAGCGGAGAGCCCCGGAACGAAGAGGAGCAGCCGCCGGAAGGCGGCAGCTGTGTGCGCAGGACTGCAACACGCTGCCGCTCGCCGGGCGAAGTGCACAGTGCCAGGAACAGCCGGCGAAGACAGAGGAAGCCCGGGTGCGGCTGGGTGCAACGCAGAAGAGATTGACCCGGCCCCCGCTGCCCCGGTGAAGACTCCAGGAAGCCCGGAGGTGGTGGGAAGCATCCCACCTCCGGCGAAGACGGCCCACCCACGTGGCTGGACCAGGCTTCGTCCAGCGGAAGGCCCTAGGATGGGTAAGTCCACATGCGGGTCCCCTCCCTAGACCACCAGGTGTTTGGGTAATAGGCCCGTGGGCCCAATTCAGGCACCAGGCCTGCGGGACCATAGTCGGGCTCTAGGCCCGTGGGGGCCTCAGGTTGGTGGCGTCGGGCACCAGGCCCAATTGTGTTTGCTGGGCACCAGGCCCAATTGTGTTTGCTGGGCACCAGGCCCAATTGTGTTTGCTGGGCACCAGGCCCATCTGCTGCTGGGTGCGAGGCCCGTGTTGTGCACGAGGCCCAGACACTCCTTGGGCTGAGGCCTCTCCGAAGTAGTAATAGGCCTGCGTCGACAGGCTGCAAATTCAGGTATTATTGTGGTATGGCTTGGAGCAGCCAGAGGGAGGTAGGCCCTCGTTAGGTGTTGGTGCAGTGCTGTCTATTTACATTGTACTGTTTTATTTGACACCGTGTACTGTATGCTGCACTTGGGTTCACCCAATTGTGGCCCTGTGCGTGCGACAGGCCGCAAGTTGCGTGACGCTAGGCCGTGGCATCGGAAGATCCGGCGCTAGGTCACAGGTTGCGCGGGCATTAGGTGCCAGGTTGCGCGACGCTAGGCTGTGGCATCTAAGGATCCAGCGCTAGGTCGCGAGTTACGTAAGACGGCTTCAGGCCGCAGGGTGCGCGGGCGTTAAGCCGCAGGCACGTTGGTGTATTGCCCTGCCCTAGGGAGCAGGAGGTTACGTGAGTACACTTTCAGGTGCAGGTATCCGCATTGGAAGCGTGACGGAAGACCAGTAAATGACTGGTGAGTAGAAATTGTATTGCGTCTGTTGTCGTGTTGTTTGTGCTCCTTCCCCTCCCTGGAGCGTTCCCCCACCCCAGTTACACCTGCCGTGTTCCACAAGCGGGTGTAAACATTCTGAGGCCAATAGTGCCTGTGATGAGCATCACCTCCCCCCTTAGGGGATTCCCCCCCCTTTGTTTCCCTTACAGGTGCAGTCGCTTCCGGAAACTAGTGGAGCAAGAGGAAGGTACCGGGACCACCATAGGCCTGAAGGTGAGAGACGGAGCGCAGCGAGGTAAGTCCGCGCAGCGAGCATTAGCGTTAGGCCGCACGCTCCATGCCTCCCACAGTACAAACCGGGCATCTCTGTAGAAAGTGATGCATCACTGCTGCTTCTAACATTCTTGATCTGTACCAAGATGATCAGAAATCCTTTCACTTTCTACAACACTGCTGCCTCATATTCTAAACAAGATATGGTTCTAGATCACGCAGATACAGCCTTATCCTCAAACAGCTTTTATGAGATGCAATTTTTGTTCACATGTACAGCAACTTCAGCTGCAGAGGAATGACACAACACATTATGTTATAAGATTGCAAAAGGTACACTAGAAAAGAATGTATAAGATTTTCAACACTTTAGGACCCTTTTTTCCAGTTTTTGGAAGTGTCATCATTCCGGTTTCATCAGCATTAAACATACAACTATCATATAATCATATGTCTGCATAGCCTTCTTCATTTATATAATCCCTAGCATTTTAAACAAGGGCAGGATGAAAAGATGTCCAAGTTAGGTGACCATATGGTATGCCGGTCAATTGCAGATAAGGGGCAATCATTTACAAGGCATGGTTTTGCCACTTTTAAAATAAAACATCCAACTCATTTACATCCCGGTCCACGTTTGAATGATTATTATGTAAACGCAGTACTAGACTTACGGTGCCCATACACGGTACAATATTTTTATGCATTTTGAACTGGATCCGAAGCTAGTTAAAAAAGCACGAGCTGCACAGTAACACTTGCAAAAACACTTGCCGCAAGATGATTGGCTTGAGATTTAGCCAATCATCTTGCGGCAAGCGTTTTCAAACCCAGCTGCGCTTCCCGTGCCGCCGCCCAGGGGATAGCGCTAGTTAGTTTCAATGCACTGCAGGGACCCCGCCGAATTAATAGACATCGCCGCAGGGACTCCTCTGACCACGGCTTCCACACATTGCCGCATAGATTCCCCTCCCAGCTCCAATAGCAGGTGGGGTGGTGTGATGGTGATTTTTAACTTTTAATTATTTTTTTTACTTTTTAATTAAAGATTAATATGCCGCCTACCAGGGGGACGGGGGCAGCTGCTGCTGGCAGGGGGAGACGACAGAAAAGAGATGAGTTAAGGATAATCATTACTCACTAACTTAAAGATAATGCATTAGGGTGAAAACTGTCCCTGCTTCTGAGCGTTATGCCAGGAGAAGTGGGAAACGTTATATTACAAATGTTAAAGGCAGATTGATACATCTGCCCCAGAATCACAAATTAAATAATTAGCACCACCTGTGACACATCTTGTAAAATGTGTCACTGAGTAATGAATGCACCTGCCGGGTGACCTGGAAACCGTAAACTGTGAGTTTGAGAACCCCTGCTGTTAAATGTGGAACTTGAAAACAAAAAGTAATTTATTTCACAATTGTAAAAATGGAATACCACTTTCATTTAGATGAAAGGACAAAACCACCACCAGAAAAAAAAAAAAAAAAAAGACATTGATTTCAGTTACAGATCCCCAGAGAGCAGATGATCTTGGGATTAAACCAGTCATGGATGCAGGATGAGTGACCGACAGTCGTGATTCCAACGGTTGTTCTCCGACATCAGAATCCCGACTTACACAGGCAATATTCCCTCGTAGGGCTCCACAACCCCCAGAGAGGGAGAATGATCCCACAAGGGCCTTCAACGCACTTCAATGCCCTTTCGGGCTCCTGACAGTCGGGATTCTGATGTCAGAGAAACAACCATCGGAATATCAACTGTCTGGGACTTATACAATACCCACCAGTCATATAGTATATAACACAAGACCAGTAATTAACTTTGAATCTTTACTTTAAAAGCACCATTGTTGAAGGTGGAAGGACCAATTAAGTAGTGACTTGTCATCCCAATCAACTCATCAAACAAAACAAAAAAAACGTAGGCATGTAGCAGCCACCAGTACAGTAAAATGTTACATTAGGTGAAATCGCAAGCATTAAAATTTGATTTTTAAAATGTAAAGCTTATAGCACCCTCTAGTGTATTTGTAGTAACACTGACAAAATTACTCCTTGATAAAATAAATGATAACCAGCATCAGTTTCAATAGCCTTAAAATAATATGGGAACAATGGGGCAGATGTATTAAGCCTGATCAAGTGATAAAGTGGCATAGCAATCAGCCCCTAACTGTCCTTTTCCACACCCACTTGACAGTGAGGATCTGAGGTTTGTACGTTATCACCACTTTTTCACTTCACCAAGCTAAATGCATCTGCCCCAATATATCTATTTCAAATATAGTCCCTCCAGAAAATAAATAACATAAAAAGGATTCAGAAAAGCTCTGAAAACCACATCACATTTTTCAAAAGTTCTGCATGATAAATACCATATTTATGCAAACGTTCATTCTACAAGGATAATTAAAATGCTATATAATGTAAGTAGTAGTCAACAGCAGATTTCATTTTTTCCCCCTCTTTACAACAGGGTTCCTCCGCACACACACACACACACACACACACACACACACACACACACACACACACACTACCAGCACAACCCTGCACACTACAGTCCCATCGCTATGGCCTCTTCCCGACTGCATCCACTGTGTCCTGTCAGTGAAGAAGCCCTGTCTTGCAGCCAGTGTCCCATCTCCACAGCCTCTTCGCCCTGTGTCCCATCAGCTGAGCACTCATACACCAGAGGTCACACACACACAACACACTATGGACCTGATTCTGGTAGGGGACTGAAGGAATTAGAATAAGGGCCTATATATTCATCACTGCTGCAGAAGAACCGGCTCCAAGTGCTGGATGCAGAAGACAACGCTTTAGATGGTGAGTAATTACAGCCTATGCCTTATTCAATCTGTGCCAAATTTTTCACTATACGAAAATATCAGATTCTTACCTGATAATATGTTTTCCTCTACTCCACCATGGCAGCCAACACCTGTGGGTTATCTCCCTTCTGGGTAGTATTTGGAAAGGAAAAAAAAGACATCCGGCCCCTATATAAGGCTCCTCCTCCTGGGCCTCCTTGTCTTTACTTCTCCAGCTTAAATATAAACTAACAGTTATTGCACAACAACAATCTAACAACACAGGGTCGGGAAATATGCTGCCATGGTGGAGTAGAGGAAAACAAATTATCAGGTAAGAATCTGATATTTCCTCTACCTCCCCCATGGCAGCCAACACCTGTGGGAGGTACCCGAGCAGTACTTATCCGGGTGGGTTTCCTCCAATCATACAACAGTCTGTAATTGACGCCTCTCCTTTTTCTGCCCAGGATGTGGCTAGTGCTCTTGTCGAATGTGCTTTTAACCCACTTGGTAACACCTGGTTATTTAACTTGTATGCCTCCAGAATACAGTTCCTGATCCATCTGGCGAGTGTCAGCTTTGAAGCTCCAGATCCTTTTCTACATCCCTCTGACAGGACAAATAGATTCTTTGCCTTTCTAAGATCCTTTGTTCTCTCTACATACACTTTAAGAGCTCTCACTAGGTCTAACGTGTTTAATCTTCTTTCTTTCTCATTCACGGGATTTGCACAGAGGGACGGAAGTACTATCTCCTGATTTACATGAAAATTTGAAACTACTTTAGGTAGAAAAACTGTGGGTTTGTGCGTAACACCCCCTTACTTTCGAAAAAGTTCAGGAAGGGTTCCTCCGCCCATAACGCCTGGATTTCGGACACCCTTATGGCCACCAGGAAGGCTACTTTCCAGTTTAAATATTTTAATGGAATCTCTGTTAAAGGTTCAAAGGGTTCGTCCATAAGGGCCTTTAGAACCATATTCAGGTCCCACGGTGCCAAGGGATTTTTAAAAGTTGGTCTTAACTTTTTTGCCGCTTGTATAAACCTTCTAACGTACTTGTTTTCAGCTATATCTTGGTCTAGCATAGCTGCCAATGCTGAAATCTGTACCTTTATTGTGCTAAGTGACAACCGTTTTTCTAAGCCTTCCTGTAAGAATTCCAGTATTCCCAGAATTTCCCCTGGTGATTGCTTCTTTTCCACGCACCAAGAGCTATACTTCTTCCAGACTTTATAGTATGCCTTCGAGGTAGACTCCTTCCTTGCCTTCAGCAAAGTGGCAATCACTTTACATGAGAACCCCTTTCTTCTTAAATTTCCGGCCTCAACAGCCACGCCGTCAAGTTCCACGACTCTGGTTGTGGACACTGAACTTTCCCCTGTATCAGCAAGTCCAGTAACTGTGGGAGCTTCCAGGGTTTGTCTATTGCCATCTGAAGTAACTTCGGAAACCAAGGCCTCCTTGGCCAATAAGGCAGCACCGCTATTACTACTGCTTTCTCCTTTTGCATTTTCCTCAGAAATCTTGGTATCATTGGAAGAGGTGGGAAAGCATATGCAAGCCCCGTTGGCCAACTGCAGGTCAGGGCGTCTACTTGAGTTGCCTGTTGCTCCTTGAACCTTGAGAAGTACCTCGGGACTTTTCTGTTTTCTTTTGTGGCCATCAGGTCTACCTCTGGGAGTCCCCACATCTCCACCAGGGATTCGAAGACCACCCTGTTCAGACCCCATTCTCCTGGAACACATGTGGTCCTGCTGAGCCCATCTGCCAGGACGTTCTCCTTCCCTGCCAGGAATATCGCCACCATGCTTTTTACATTGTTTTCGGCCCAAACTAACAACTTTTCTGTTTCCCTCATCATATGCTGGCTCCTTGTGAGCCCTTGCCTGTTTATGTAGGCCACTACTGTGCTGTTGTCTGAACGGATCACCGCTTCTTTGTCTTTTAGAATATGGTCGAAGTTTTTGCATGCTAGATACACTGCTTGCATTTCTCTCAAATTTGAGTGTGCTGCTTGAAATTTTTCTGGCCACAGCCCTTGCGTTAGATGTCGACCACATGTCGCCCCCCAGCCTGTCTGGCTGGCATCTGTAGTTACTACAATTTGTTCTATTACCGCAAAAGATTTTCCGCTCTCCAATCGGTTTACATCCGACCACCATTTTAAATCTTCCATTGCTCTCTTTGACAACACAATTCTTTGCGTTAGGTTTTTGCTGTCCCCATCCCACTGGGACAGGAAACAGTTCTGCATTTTCCTCATATGGAACCTCGACCAGGGTATGGTCTCTAGTGCTGCCGACATCAGACCCAGGGCTTTCATACACATTTCTGAGGACACCACCGATTTCTTTATCATCGATTTTAAGAAGCGCAATAGCTTCTGTTTCCTCTCCTCGGTTAATTTCACTTTCATTAACCTCGTGTCTAGCGTCACTCCCAAATAGTCTCTTTGGTTTGACGGAACCAGCTTGCTTTTCTGCAAATTTATCAGCCAACCATGGTATGATAGGCATTCCAACACCTTCTGTGTATGTTCCACTGCCTGTTCCATTGACCTTGCTACAATCAGTATATCGTCTAGATAAGGCCACAACATTATTCCCTGTCTCCTGAGTACTGCTATTACTACTACCAGGACCTTGGTTTAAAAGTTCTTGGGGAGGTTGCCAGTCCAAACGGAAGTGCCGTGAACTGATAACTTATCCCGTTGATGGAGAAACGCAGAAACTTTTGGTGTCCTAAATAAATTGGTTCGTGAAGATAAGCATCTTTTAAATCGATAGCTGTCATGAACATGTCCTGTCTTAAGTCTGGTAAGATTGTCCTCACCGATTCCATTTTGAATGCTCTTACGTGAATGAACCGGTTTAATCTTCTCAGATTTAATATTGTTCTGAATCCGCCCAATGCTTTTTTCACTACAAAAAAATGGGAGTACCAGCCTTCTCCTATTTGGGCTTCCTGTACTCTCACAACCATGTTGTTGTTGTATCATGACCTGGAGGCTTGATAGTAAAGCTTCTCTTTCCGCTTTGTCTTTGGGTACTGGAGATTCTGTAAAAAAAATTCCTGGCCTGTTTTTGAATTCTATTTTGTAACCTTCTGTTACAATTTCTCTAACCCATTTGTCCGACGTAGAATCTTCCCAAACCTTTGCGAAGTAAAGCAACCTGGCCCCCACAGTCTGTGGTCTGGCGTCATTGAGTATTTTGTTTTGAGAAAAATCTATTTTCTCTTCCTCTTTGGCCACGAAAATTAGATCTCGAAGACCAACTTCCTCTCCTGTACCCTCTGCCTGGGCGATAAGCCCTAGCGTCCTTATAATCCTGTGATTGATATTTAAATGGTTTATTATTAGGACCTTTTTTAGTCGGTCTGTCTTGGGGTAACCATACCGATTTTCCTCCCGAGATTTTTGTTATCTCGTCTAGCTGAGCTCCAAATAAATAATCGCCTTGGAATGGCAGTGTCAGCAGTTTATTTTTAGATTGCACATCAGCTGCCCACGGTTTGAGCCAAAGCGCCCGTCTCACCACTGCTGCTGTGGCATTTGCCCTTGCTGCCAACCTCACGGAGTCCATAGAAGCCTCACAAAGAAACTCTATTGCTAATTGCATATTCTGTACACCTTTTAATATTTCAGCTCTCTTAATCCCGTCCAGTAAGTCGGCTTCCAACTGTTGACACCATCCCCTAAGGACCCTTGCTGTTATAGCCATGGATGCTGCTGGTTTTAAGGCTGCTCCTGTGGTCAAGTGCTGTTTCCTTAAACCTAGCTCTATTCTTCGCTCCATAGGATCTTTAAAAATATTTGCATCTTCTAAGGGAAGTGTTGTCTTTTTTGAAATTCTAGCTATCGCAGCATCTACCTTAGGTAGTTCTTCCCATGTCGAAACCTGGTCACTTTGGAATGGGTACATCTTGTTTATTTTTAAAGGTACTGAGACCTTTTTATCTGGATGCTTCCATTCTTCTGTAACTCCTTCCTTAAGGGACTGCGATAGTGGAAAAGACTTTACCTTTTTCTTCTTATCTTTGAACAGAAGATCTTGTGGTAAGATATCTTCCTGCTTATCTTCTATCTCCAAAGACTTATGTATTAACAATATGAGATTTTCGACCATATTAGGGTTAAAATCTGAGTCTGATTTATCTGCTATCACCTCATCCTCATCCACCAGAGCTCCTGCCCCTAACTCATCTGCTGAACCTGCAGACTCCTCACTCACTACAGATCTGCTTCTCTTGCTTGTAGCTTTCACCAAATCTTCTTTGGTTACAAATGTGTCAGTCAGGGCAACTCTGAGCATATCCACTAGTCCCGTCATTTGGGCTAGGGGTATTCGAGGTGATTTACACTGCTCACATACACTGCCAATATTATTATCCGGCAAGTCTTTAGTGCACATCAAGCAACGTGCAGTTTTTTGTGCTTTGCTTTAAGGTCCCCTTTATCCTTACAGGAGTCTGACCTGTAGCAAAAAACACACCGAGTGTTTAGCTAATCTTAGCAACACCCCATACATGACATACTTATATCTGGCTTACCCCGATTTTTTTGCGACTGGCCGTTTTTCTTCCTCCATAATTATAGCAATTACCCTGCTAACAAACATACTAACATTAGCCACCGCATAATTTCCGTATGCCGTTTTAAATGTCCACGCAGGGACACCAGTCGTACTCACTTTTCTGCCGACTGTATGGGGTATAGGTTTGTCCCGGCGTCAGCGCACTTCCAGCAGCCACACAGTGTCTCGCTCCGGCGCTTCCGTGTGCCGCCGCGTCATCTATGACGTCCGTCCGGTTTCACGTACTGTAAGCTCCCGTGCCGCCTGAGGACGCCGCCGCGTGTAGCCTACTCCTCTAGGAAGCGGCATGCAGCACCCGAGGTACTCCAGACCTCAGAAGGCCGGCATCACCTTCTCCATCCCGCCGGAGCGCTCTAGGCGTCGTCGGGATCAGTCCTAATGCTGGGGTAAGCCAAACACCTTTCCTGCAGACTTTTCACCTGCTGTATCCACGCACTACCCTGCTGGAAAGGAAAAAAGACAAGGAGGCCCAGGAGGAGGAGCCTTATATAGGGGCCGGATGTCTTTTTTCCTTTCCAAGTACTACCTAGAAGGGAGATAACCCACAGGTGTTGGCTGCTATGGGGGAGGTAGAGGAAATCATTAATTTTCGCCTTTTGTTTATGCAAATAAAATTCTCCATATTCAAACTGCGTACTGATTTTTCATCTGGGTGCCAAATCCAGCACAGGCAAAAACAGGGTGGAGGGGTGAATTTGCTGCGGATCCACATGTTCACTTCAATAGCTTTGTTGGGCACACGCTGGTGGCTGCTGTTGTGAAATAATTTGAATATGGCCCATAGTGTATGATAATTGGTGCTCCAGCCAATCCACTCAATCCATGTGTTTTGAAAAATGACAGTTGTGAGCTGAAAGGCTGGAGAACCATTTAGTTTTAAATAACCAAAACTCAATAATCTGAAATGAAATAAACTTGAAGGAGATTAAACAATGAGGTGTTTCACTGTGTATTGCCTCTGTTTACCCTTCAAGAAAGAGATTGTGGCTCTCATGTCCTATAGGAATGTAATGGTGTGTACACACTCTCGATTTGGCTTGCGACGCGATCCCAATGCGATCAGATCGCATCAGGATCGCATGGAAGCATGCGATCTGCATACAATTTGGACTATGTAGTGCAGATATGCACTATATATTCTATGCAGCCAAGACTTTCTGCCTGCGATAAAGGAGCGCGCATCAGGATTAGAGATGTGCAGGTTCTGATTTACTCTGATTTCAAAGCAGGATCTTATTGGCTATCCCAAATCACATGACAGTTGATAGCCAATAAGATCCTGCTTTGAAATCAGAGCCTGCACATCTCTAATCGGGATCGCAAGGGTAAAAACCCATGCGATCTGCATGCGACCCCGATGCAATTTTGACTATATAGTCAAAATCTCAAGCACATTGTACAAGTGTGTACACACCATTAGAGCAGGAGTTTGTGGAGTATTAGCTGATTTTAGGCAGATTTAGTACCTCTCCAATCTGGTTCACTGTTTATTTTTCTCGGTTGTGTATGTGATTGAGAATTTACTGCATTTTGGGCCTGTTTGGAAAATGTGCAAAACCATGTGCACTGCAGGTGGGGCAAATGTAACATGTATAGAGAGAGTTAGATTTGTGTGAGTTATTTTGTTTCTGTGCAGGGTAAATACTGACTGCATTATTTTTACACTGGAATTTGGATTTCAGTTTCAGCACACCCCACCCAAATTTAACTCTCTGCACAGGTTACATCTGCTCCACCTGTAGTGCACATGGTTTGGCCCATTTTCCAAACAAATTTCACTAAAATGAAGGCCACATAAATAATAGTTCTTATTTTATTTTTAAAGACATCACTGTGCCATACCTTAAACCTTTGAGTGCCAACAGCTCTGTGAGAGATGATCAAAATGTCAGCTAAAATTGCGAGCTCCGCTCACATTTGTTATATAAATTCAAATACAAAATGTGATTATAATAATTTCAATGTAAGGTAAACATTACAGGCCATTATGATGAATAAAAATGTTTGCTTGGCAATTTTCTAAAATTTTTTGACAAATTCACTTAGCACTCAAAGGGTTAAATCACAGCATATTTTTATTATTATTATTATTATTATTATTATTATTTAAACCAGCCAACCCTGGTACACAATATCCAATCACTTGGTAAACCTGCCATCACACTATGGCTTGTATCCAGTTTTATGCTGCAATTTGCCCCAGATCAAAAAAAACGGGAAAAATAGCCCAATGGTATCCCTTTTTTCACCAAGCGGTAAATTACCTGTTTTTGGTCGAGAACAGCTGGTTTTCGGATTAATTTCCCAGATCCATGCTTTATCGCTCAGAAACAGGCCTCTGGGGGCTGCTTGTTGTGGATTATGCATTGAATGCCTCACCACTAAAAGCATAACAGAGAAGTGCCACTAATCAGGGCTAATTAAATCACTTGTGGATGATCCATTAGCTGCTGTAAATTACTGCCTAAGCAGTTTGGATTTTCTTTAGTTCATTTTATTAAATTAATTTAATGTTATGACAAATTTATGACCCTCTCCCCACACACACAAATTTATTAATGTAACGGAGAGTGATGCATGTCTATATCAGCACTGCTATCTAAAAGATAGGACACTGCCCTATCTCCACAGCAAGGATAGAATTGTCCCCAACTGCTAGTTCTGGGTTACATAGGAGATCTTGCACATGCCCAGAGGAGCCAATCAGGGAGAAAGACACAGTGCTCCAGCACTAAAGGCCCCCATACACTAGCCGATTTTGGACGCGGTGGGCAAGCCGTTACTTATGGCCATAAATAAGCGAAGAACCTCGCTAAAAATGCAAAATTTTATTGCAAAATTTTTAAATTGGGAGTTTAATTTGTGCACCTGCACCTTTGACTTTGTATGCAGTTCTACTGAAAGGTCTCCGCAGGGTCGCACCTCTCAATTGGTGTGCACCCCAGGACCCCACCCCTGTATAACTAGCCGATTTTGGTCAGATTTCGGCCAGATCAGTCGGATCTGGCCGAAATCGGACCAAAATCGGCTAGTTTTGATGTCCCCTCAGATCCGATGCGCGGTCCCGTGCGCATCGGATCTGCGTCGGGTGGTCGGACCTGCTGCACGTCCGACCACCCGACTTGGGACCTAGTGGGGCGGCGCGGCGGTGGAGGGAGCAGGGGGGGCTGGGGATGCTGCGGGGGACACAGGCGGCATAGAGCAGGGCAGGGGGAGCCGGGAGCTGTCAGTACTGAATAAAAAAAAAAGCCCATACAATGAATGGGCGGCCTGTGATTGGCTGAGCGCTCTCTCAGCCAGTCAGCAATTGGCTGAGAGAGCGCTCAGCCAATCACAGGCTGCCCATTCATTGTATAGGCTTTTTTTTCTAGCACTGACAGCTCCCGGCTCCCTCTGCCCGGCTCTATGCCGCCTGTGTCCCCCGCAGCCCCCCCAGCAGCCCTGCTCTGTAGCCCCCCCCCCCCCCCTGCTCCCCGGGTTTTTTACATGTGATAAATCGAGACGATTTATCGCATGTAAAAAATGGCACATCAAGTGCCAATCTAATCAAGCTCCCCCGGGGAGCAGCCGGGGAAGCCGGGGGCGACTTGTCCTAAGGACAAGTCACGCTAGTGTATGGGGGCCTTAAGCTCATTCATTGTACTAGAGGGGGTCATCTGAGGGGTGAGGGGTGTTTCTCTCCCCTGCTACAGCAGACAAAATGTTAATAAATCTTGTTGGTGTGGCTTCCAGCTTCGCCTCGGTAAAGAGGTGAAAATGGAAGTGCTATACCTGCCCGGTATAATAAATGTAAAGGTACGTACACACGTACAGATTTTTCTGTCTGATCTATCTGGTGGGAACAAAAACCTGGAAATGTATGGGAGCAAATGACAATTAAAAATTTCCACCCAAATGCAGGAAAACCGAAAAAAAATATACAGTATTCTTTGATAAATTTGTTATATCAGAATGATTTAAACAATTTGTCTGACTGATCACTGTCTGTTTTCAAGTGTTTGTGAACAATTTATTGATTGTCATTTGCTCCCATACATTGCCAGGTTTTTGTTCCCACCAGATAGATCAGACTGAAAAATCTGTACGTGTGTATGCACCTTTACCTAGATTGACAAGTGAAATAATTAGAACCATCTGTGTAGTCAGTAATAACGACACCTGTGCTCCAGCAAATGCATCATTAATCTGCAAGCATCACTACTGTCGTACAACCGCAACTTGCTTACTACTGTTGAAATTCATCAAGCTACTCCTATCAGGCAAGTGTTGTTAATGCGACCCACTTCCATTCATTACACATTAACACATTAGCAAAAACTGTGAGAGAAATAAGAAAAAACACAGTGTGATGCAGTTACGGCAGAATGTGTTAATGTGTACTAGAGGTGTCTGATCGAGAATAAGCATCAGAAACTGTACAAAAGCACTCAGCCTTTAGTGACCTGGAATATAAATACACAGAGGGGATCAGGACCACTGGACAGTTTTCTATTTGATTGGTACATCCAATGATAGGGCCAATAGGCCTGATTCAGTTGTATGCGAATGCAATATAAATTGTAAACCCATATGTACCTCGGAAAATCTGCTAATACTGCTGCCACCTGAAATTGAATTAAGGCACCCCAACGGTCAGTAGCAGCATCAGTCACAGATGTACTGAGATGCAGACACCAAGTTTTCTGCGCACAGGACCACAGTTGTAGGCGGTGAAATGCCCTGCCAGCTACATCCCCCAAGCTCTTCTTATATTCCCTACCACATGTACACGCACACAACTTCATTTATTCTAGGGTTCATTTTGTTGGGAGACAATTAAGCTACTAGTATATTTATGGACTGTGGGAGGAACCGGAGTACCAGGAGGAAACCCACGCAAGCATGGGGAGAATATACAAACTCCACGCAGTTAGTGCCATGGTGGGATGCGAACACATGACAACAGCGCTGAGGCGGTAATGCTTACTATTACACCATTCATGCTGCCCACATAAGCATCTTCATTAAAAACTGGTGGCAAGTAAACGGATTAGTGCACCCTGCTCAGCATGTGCATTTCAGCACCTGTATTCTGTATACTACCAGATATATATCAGTACTTCTGCAACAGCAAACACTTATTACATGAGCAATAAAATACAGAGCGTTTTTTGTGTAATGTTAGGAGAGCCTCAAATCATTCAGTGCCAGACTATCACTGTACATCATGGAAAATGTATATATCAACATAAAACTAAACACAGCGGCCTGTCACACTGTACATCTCGCTCACATCACTTACTGCAGTCAGGCTAATAGACCCCATATGCTGGAGCATTTATGCTACTACTAACCGCAGCATTTCCTACCACGGTGTGCAACAACGTGTAATGACACAACATGAAGGAAGCCACATGCCGCCTATCTGTAACTCACCAGCTGCCGGCTCCCTGCTGCACTTTCTACTCCCCCAGTTTATAGATAAGGACACTACAGTATGTCCGTATTCAAGTTTGCCACCTCTACAGGCACATGCGAGGACCAAAAAACTCTCATTATCAAAAAGCGTTAGCCTCAGAGTCCTCATGTCTGTCATTCTGGCGACATCTAGTGGACAACGACCCTTATCGCATCACCGGATTAAAATCGAGTACAATCATGTTACATAATCCAGAGATGTCCACATTCCCAAAGATTTAACAGTGAAACATTCAGCAAATCGCCACTTGTGATAATCCAGAAGCTATCAGGATAAACTGCTTTGTAATCTGATGAAGAGGATCATGGCAAAATAAGAGGATTGTCACCCTGTCACAGGCGGATTACATGTTGGTAACGTCTGTTAGTGCAGATCTGTACTGCTAGAGAAATGTGATGTATTACAGTATCTTAATGTAATTATACATTATTAGTGGTATTATTCTGAGGCACATTATTATGTATAAATTAGGAAGGAAGTGCCCTGAGAGCAGGATCTTTATGACATATTTCTGTTTACCACTTGTTCAAAGTAGAAAATGATTTTTTTTTGTGGATTTTTAGTGATATTTTTAGTCTATTCAGTGGTAACAGGGGGACTCCCAACATTCTGTACACGCATCGGTGTGCACACGGGGGGTGCCGGGGGTGCCCTAATGGCCAGCACAACATTGCCAATACCTCCTCCTCCTTGAGCAGCCGCCTTCTCCAGGCTTTCGTGCCACTTGCCCACAGGTGGAAGGCGATACCCCCTCCAAAACAGGCCACCTGCTTCAAGGAGACTGCCAAGTACTGCCATACCTCTAGTGTTTGTCAAAGAATAACAGCGCGGCCAGCGCTACCCGGAAGCGCCGGTGCGCTGTTTGAATGGTACCCCCTGTGCAACGAGCATGTACACCCCCCCCCCACCCCCACCCGCCCCAGCAATTACAATGTAGCACTCCATAGAAACGGTCATGTATTTTCCCCTAGCAATGAACATGTAACTTCCCCTTGGCAAAGAGCATGTAAATCCCCCCTGAGCAATGAGCATGTAATCCTCTAGGCATGTTTAATGGGCATTACGGCGTGTGGCATAATGTGAAATGGGCATTATGGTGTGTGGCATTATGCATAATGGGCATTATGGTGTGTGGCAGTATGTGAAATGGGCATTACGGTGTGTGGTATTATGTTTAATGGGAATAATGGTGTGTGGCATTATGTGTAATGAGCATTACGGTGTATGGCATTGTGTTTAATGACCATTACAGTGTTGGTATTATGTGTAATGGGCATTACGGTATTTGGCATTATGTGTAATGGGCATTATGGTGTGTGGCATTATGTGTAATGGGAATTACAGTGTACATTTTTTCAGCAAGCCTTCAGTGAACACTGTTCCCATTTCTGGTGTATGTGTGTGGTGGAATAATTTATTCTGAAGCCCATATACATAAATAAGTCACCTCATATTTAGTTTGCATTGATGTCCAGTAGGCAGTGATAGACATGCTCTGTAGGTGGTGATAAACACCCCCCCCCCCCCCTAATGAAATGGTCTGCGCACGCCTATGTGTACAAATGCCATCATTTTCGCTTTACCTTCCACATGGAAACATGGCTGCAGGTCTGTTTAAAATGCCCTTTTTGTAACTATTAATATCAACATAATAAAACACTAGCCTTCACTATGCTGTTAAATATCAACATAATAAAATATTAGCCTTATCTCTGCTGTTTCAGCACCCAGGACAACTACAGTCAATGAAAATGCTCTTTCCTTGGGGTTGGTTCCCACTAAGAAACAAGGTGTACACGTTTTACAAATGCTGTTACTTAATTTTATGCAGGAGTTTTATGGTCTATTTCAATACACACTGCAAAGAAAACTTTTTTGTGGCCGAGACATTCAGGTGCAGTCATGTTCAGCTACACTGCTGAACTCTTTCCATACTGCCACAAGCTACTGCAGGCTCCTATGGCCATGCTTTGATTTCTACTGTTACTGTTCACTATGTCCCCAAATTGCATTGGATGCTAAACTGCCTTATCAAAAACTGGTAAAGAAACATCTTTTTTTGCAGAAGAGATGCTTGTAAAGCATTTCAAACAGTGAGCTCAGTTCAGGTTCTGGGCCAGATTCTCTAAGCTTTAAAAGTGATAAAACGGAGAGTGATAACCAGCCAGCCAATCAGCTCCTGTCTGACATTGTTCAAACACAGTCTGTGACATGGCAGGTAGGAGCTGATTGCCTGGCTGTTTATCACTCTCCATTTTATCACTTTTCAAGCTTAGAGAATCTGGCCCCCTGTCACATTCAGCTACCCTGCCGAACTCTATCCATACTGCCACAAGTTATTTTTTCACTGTGTCACTGTGTTTGTGTAATAAATGTAAAGTGTAATAATGGAGAGTGTAATAAGTTTGGTAAAAGGAAGAAGGGAGCGCTTGTGCTATAAACAATAATAAAACGATAATGGAACAATGATGTGCTTGCCTGTGGAGAAAAAAGGGAGGGACAGGGAGGGAGGGATAGGGTAAATATGTAAAATACTTGGGCTTTAAAAAGCCTGTTTGTTTGTTTACAGCCCTTCCGTGGCTTGTTTTGTGAGGATGCGGGCAGGCGGTTCCGGGGACACGCAGTGGCGGCGTCTAGCTACACTTTCCCTACAATACCTTGGTATCTTCTTCTTGGGTCAGTGCAGCGTCCGTCTGATGTTTTTTTCTGCGTCTTCTGTCTCCCTGTTGCCGCGATGCTCCGCTGTAGTGAGGCCGAAAGTTCGGATCGGGTATTTCCGGTATCGGTATGGGACTCCCGGCGCACACCTCCAACGCGTTTCGAGTGATAACTCTTTGTCAAGGAAAATGGAGTGGTGTTAGTTCCTCCTATTTATACTTAAAAAACTTTATTTAAAAGATTGAAACGGACAAAAACTTTGTTCCTTTGGGAGGAAGTGAACATGGATTTGGGGAAGTGGTCATAGGGAAAGGGAAAAAGGGCGGCAAGCACATGGCTCATTGTTATGTGATGGAGCTTGAAAAATGTTTATTGTTTTTTGAGGGGTATTTTGTGCAAAAAAGCAAGAATGGAGAATATAGATTACTTTCATAGAAAGGCATTCAGTTCTATGTCTACATTTAGGCCCGCTGGTGTTAATGTTTTTAATTCATATATCCACTTAGTTTATTTTTTCTTCAGTTCTGTCGGCATGTCACCTCCACGCCAGTGAGGAGTAATTCTTTCAATTGCCATATATTTTAGTCCTGATGGGTCCTTGTTGTGAATTTTTTGGTAATGTTCTGAGACACTGTGTGTGGCTAAACCCCTCTTGATGTTATACAGGTGTTCGGCTTGAGAGTGTAATAAACCAGCTTGTTTTGACCTGCATAGAAATGTATATGAATACATATCTCCCAACATGACCCTCTCCAGGAGGGACAGAATGCTCTGTTTCTGTACTTTCCTCTTAATGCAGGATTGCCATCACCTGTTTTAAACAGGTAAATTGATAAGAACGGAGTTTCATCAAAGGTGATGGCAATCATACATTACCAGGGAAGTCCAGACACAGAGCATTGTGTCCCTCCTGGAGAGGGTCATGTTGGGAGGTATGTGAATAGGTTCTGTCCTAATCCTTGTTCAAAGGGCATTCTTGTAAAACAATGCCACCCAGTGTACACATTTTGAAAACAAAGGTAAAATAGGACATTTTGATAATCATGTATTTTCTTTAGAAGGGTTTACTTTAGAGCATTGGTGGCCAAAACGGTCCTCGAGATCTATCGACGATCCATGTTTTCCAAATCGCCTAGCTGGTGCACAGCTGTAGTAACTACAAACTGTCACATTTTCAAACAAGTACTGCATTGGAACAAGAAGGTCACTGGGCAGGAACCAAATTGCAACTGAAACTGGAAAGTGACAGGAGATGGAAAATAACTGAAATTGGCAAGGAAACCAGGCTGGGGACAGGTTGATATTGCTAGGAACATGTTCCCTAAATAACCAGACTTGCACCTCGAACAACACTGGGTCTTATTTGCGATACAAAAAATGGTTAGGACAGACTGGAGCCATGAAGACAAATAGGGCCTTATTCTAGTTCACTCTGACAAAATCCTTCTTAGATGGACAAAACCATGTGCACTGCAGGGGGGCATATGAAAAATGTGCAGAGAGAATAAGATTTGGGTGAGTTATTTTGTTTCAGTGCAGGGAAAATATTGACTGCTTTATTTTTACACTGCAATATAGATCTCACTGTAAAGAAAAACCCCACCCAAATCTAATTCTCTCTGCACAAGTAACAGCTACCCCACCTGCAGTGCACATGGTTTTGTCCTTATAAGAAGGTTTTTGTCAGAAATAGTGAACTAGAATAAGGCCCATAATATCAGTGAGTGATACTACAACAGAGCTGTTACTTCAGCAGAAGCAACATAGTAATGCTGTCTTGGGTTTGGAAGGAATTTCCCTTTATAGCACAGAGTGAATGTTTATTGGAAGCTGCAATCAGCTGGTCTAGGAGGAAACTCTGCATTGGCTGTGGAGAGTCAGATGACTTCATTGAAGATGGCAGTGCCCATACTGGCATTTTGGAGGGAACTGGCATTTAGTCTGTGAGTCAGGATGTGCAGTGGAATTGGAACACTGTAGAGAGAAACAGTTAGGAATATCCACATAATGCCAGGAACACTGTGCAGGGACAGCGTGGATGAACTCCATTGCTAGCCATGAGCTATTTGCAGCATAAGTGCACCACATGAGACAGACACCTCAGACATACAAAAACAACGTTTTAGAGCAGTCACTATCCCGGCAGTCAGAAGGCTAACAGCAACAGTCCAACGTTTATTATCCATATGGATCCTAGTAGTATTTTAACCCTATCCTCAATCCTAACCCACCCCTAATGCAGCCTTTAACCTTGACCACCCTCACCCGTCTGCAATATACCATAACCCCCCTAATGCCTAGCTAGGGTTACCAACTCATCCCTTTAATCCGGGACACATATTAATTACACAGGTTCTGTGGCTGGCTTTCACCTGGTTTTAAACTGCCACACCTCAAGACTCCATTTCACCTGGTTTTAAACTGCCACAGAACCTGTGTAATTAATGTGTGTCCCGGATTAAAGGGATGAGTTGGTCACCCTATGCCTAGCCCTAACCCTAGTACTTACCTTCAGGATCTGTTTGTTGAGTTGCCGCTATTGGAGCGATGGGGATACTGTACAGCTGTAAATAAAATAAGTTTACCTTATGTATTTGTCCAGAAAATATTTGACCTAGCACTTTAGTTATAAAAACGCTATAAAAGTTGATTTTAAGGAAGTAATTTTACAACCATATATTGACCTTTCAACCATTTCATTAAGAAATGATGGTAGCATTCACTTGGATCTCTTCAATAAATGTGATATAAACATAGCGCAGCTAAGGGTTACAGATGGCTGCAGAGTTTGATCACAGGTCATGTTATTGAGTAACTCTTGCAGCAGGATAATGAGCTGCACTCAATCACTCCTTGGGGGGCACTCAATCATTCTCTGCTGATCAATAGACTGGAGGCAGCTATGCACACTTTGCTTATGTTTAAAACAAATCATTGTGTATCATGTAGCTATGTTAAAAATGAATTATTAATATGTTTCA
Organism: Crinia signifera; assembly: GCF_055691185.1. Lineage (NCBI taxonomy): Eukaryota > Metazoa > Chordata > Amphibia > Anura > Myobatrachidae > Crinia > Crinia signifera. The sequence continues at coordinate 113,892,237 of NC_139222.1, read as the reverse complement.
CCATCTTTTATGGAGTCTTCTCTAGTGTCAATGCAGGGGAAGCCTATTAACCCGTAGATGTCTATAGCCACCTGTACAGAGGCCATATTAGACTTCTTGATAGAGAAAAATCGGGAAACAATATTAAACATTCTACCTTCAAAAAAACTAGCTAGATGGGTGTCTTCTGGTGAATGGGATTTGCATAACCAAGGTGATTCTAAGAATATCTTATATTTATAGATTGCGGACCTTTCATGCAGTGTTGTGCATAGGGAAGCCAATCCCGGGGCATTTTTTAAATCCCGGGATTCTGGATTCCCGGGATCCTGGGATTGGCTTTCCTAATAAAAAAAACGCCCTGGCCACTCCGCATTTACTTACTTTTCGGCCGGGTTGCGGGGTGGGTGGGCAGCTTCATACTGCCGGGACCCGGGTTGCTGCTTGCTGGCAAGGTGGGTGGCTGCTGGCTAGGTGGGCGGGCGGGAGTGCGGCTTCATACTGCCGGGAGCCAGGGGGCGGGGAGCGGGACTGCGGAGTTACTTGCTGCCTTGCTTTGGGCTGGCTAGGTGGGCGGGCGGCGTGATCTCTGCCTGCCTGTGCAGCGTGACCTCTGATGCGCAGTGCTCTCCGGGTATGGGAGAAGCCGGGCAGTGTCTGCGCATGTGCAGTCTAATCCCGAAATCCCGGGATTGGAATCTCCAATCCCGGGATTGAAATCACGGTGTTTTGGGGGCCAAATCCCGGGATCCCGCCGATCCCGATCCCAGGATTGGCCACCCTAGTTGTGCATGTAGGCATACTCATTGAGGCCCCCATACCCAGGGCCAGATTAACAATGGGGTAGATGGAGCTGCAGCTCCAGGCCTCCACATACAAATAGGATCGTTATCATAATAGCATGATGATGGCGAGACAAACACCAGCTGGTCACATGGTTGGCCATAAATTATTAGTATTAGTATTAAAATTGCATTCCTATTTTACACATTCATGCAATTTTTGGTCATTTATATATGTCTACATGACATTGGCCTCACCTCCTCCACTTCTCATAATAGGCACTTGAAGATTTACAGCTCCAGGCCCATTAGGCCCTTAGAGCCAGATTCAGATATGATTTGGAGTGTTATTGTCGAATGACCACGCATGTGCCCGGTAGCTGGGCGCATGCGCGAGTTACCCGTGCAAACAAAGCCAGTGAGTGACAGCCAGTGGCCATTTAGGGGCGGCATGCTGACTTTTGCCCCTGAAAACACAGACAGTGCCTGGGCGTTGGGAGGGCTGAGGACATTAGCGGGGTGGCGTGGGGCGGCATTTACCTGATTGCCGGGCTCTGAAGCTTTACAGATCTGAATCAGTCCTTTAATCCCTGCTTTAGCTATCTATGAAACGTGGCTTGGTATAGTTAGGGGCTGAGCCACAATTAAGTGACTGTAGCACCACACTCCTGTACCACCTGTCTTGCTGACCCCTCCTAAAGTACCATACAAAGAAGTTTGCAGGTGTGAATTTAGGTAATCATGACCCAGAAAAGTGACATGCAATAACAGTAATAACAGTAACAGAAGGCAAAGATTATGCCACCCAAATAAGCTTACTGATTAAAAAGTGTAATCATTGGATCCAAACTAGCAATAGAATACGATGTACAATTGTACAGTAGAACTATCAGACATGGGCCTTATTTTGGTTCACTCTTTCTGACAAATTTCTTCTTAGATGGACAAAACCATGTGCACTGCAGGTGAGGCAGATGTAACTTGTGCAGAGAGAATTAGATTTGGGTGGGGTTTTACTTCAAAGTGAGATCTATATTGCAGTGTAAAAATAAAGCAGCCAGAAACAAAATAACTCACCCAAATCTAATTCTCTCTGCACATTTTACATCTGTCCCCCTGCAGTGCACATGGTTTTGTCCATCTAAGAAGGATTTTGTCAGAAAGAGTGAACTAAAATAAGGCCCATTGTCAGGCTCAGTTTCCATTCTTCCACTTCAGCACTTCAATTCCAGCAGGTGTATCTTCGACAGAGCGGTAATATGCTCTTGCTCACATCTAATATCTATAGGATTTAAGTTCCCTATATGACATATTTGGACAGCCATATTGGAGGATATAAAAGTGCTTGGTCAGCTATATGATCCAGTCCAGGATTATCTTAATGAATGAGCACTCTAGGCAGCCGCACTGGCCCCTCAATTGGGACACAGGCATCGAATGCTGCCCAGCTAGTATGATTGTGAATTATACACAATCAGAGTGGCTAGGCAGCATTCTCTACCTGCCTCCTAGCCTGCAGCCAGAGAGTGAATGGCTGTCAGCACTTTGATTGGTAGATAACTGGAGCTATACACCAATCAAAGTGCAGACAGACATTCACTGTATGGAAACATGTGGAGAGATGGTACGGGCTGTAGGAGGGGTATGTTGTGTTGTGGGGGTTAGTTACAATCATTCCAGTGAACGTGTAGGTAGGAGCACCAGTATATAGCTTTTCCCAAGGCCTACAATGCTGTTAAGACATCCCTGATCCAGTCACTCTACAATGTTTGTTTCAGTATAGAAAGAGAAAATATGTTTTATGTGAACTATGTAGAAAAGCGTCAGTCAAGTGACAAAGCTAAGAAAAGTAAGTGGGTGGCTTTGGAATTTGCTAACTTCCTCAAGAAGTGAATTTTTAGGGAACACTTGAAGCAGAGACGGTTTAAGAGTGGAAATGGCCTCCTATCAGGAATGAAAAATGATTATTTTTCATAGTCCTCAATTAAAGGGCATAAAAACCTCTGAGGATCAGTGCTCGAAGTGGGTCGGTATAACGGTATGGTATGCCGGCACTTCAAGCACTGAATACTTAAAAAAAAAAAAAAAAAAAAGATTTCCCTTATTCCCAATCACTGTGGCCAGCAGCGAGCAGGAGGGCTTGTGAAACAGATGCCGGGCAGCAGAGGAGCACCATCCACTGTGGCGCATACTCTCCCCTACCGTCTTTCCCACCTGATCCGAATGTGTCCTCCTCTGCTCTGTGATACCCGCTCCGCTCTCTGGCACTGCCGCTGATCTTCATCTCCTCTACTGCCCAGCATATGTGTCTTCTCTGTCTTCCTCCCCACTCTCCTACCCAGCCCGTGAGCCCGGCACTGTGCTGCCCGCTATGCTCCCTGCTGCTGATCTTCATCTCCTGCCCGGCATCTGTGTCTTCCTCCCCCGCTCTCTCAGCTGGCCTTATTTCTGTGCTGCAGTGCCTGCTCTGCTCTCTGGCACTGCCCATCATCTCTGCCTTCCTCCCCACTCTTCTACCCGGCCCAGCGCTGTGCTACCAGCTCCGCTCCTTACCACCGGCCGCTGCCCTTCATCTCCTCTACTGCCAGCACGGCTGGCCAGCATATGTGTCTTTCTCTACTCTCGCCCCCTCCCCGGGCTCTGTGCATCCTTTACCAGTTTGCCCAGCCGCTCTGTGATTTACAAAAAAATGGCCAATTTAGTAAGTGTGTGCTGGTACCTGTATAGCATGGGTCTACAACCTATGGCCCTCCAGATGTTGTGAAACTACATGTTCCAATATGCACTGCTACATTTTTTCTTATAAGAGCATGCCAAAACTGTCAGGGCATGCTGGGAAATGTAGTTCCACAACATCTGGAAGGCCACAGGTTGAAGACCTGTGCTGTATAGGCTACCTATCACAATCCTGCCTGTACTCTTTCTTTTTGGTCTGTCATAATTGCTGTTCAGTTCTGTGTATCCCAGCCTGCTGCAGCTAGACCATGGGTCCTCAAACTGCGGCCCTCCAGATGTTGTGAAACTACAAATCCCAGCATGCCTTGCCACAGTTTTGCTATAAGGGAGTGTTAAAACTGTGGCAAGGCATGCTGGGATTTGTAGTTTCACAACATCTGGAGGGACGCATGAGCGCTAGACCATCATGTGTCCTGGGCCTGTGCTAGTGATGAGCACCTGGGGGAGTGCTAATTCAGCCATTAACTCCATAGTTACTGGTAGAGTGGAATCATGAAAGCTCCCTATTTACCCTGTTGGCCTCATTCAGAGACTGTTCCAGGTTTTGCTAATCCCAATCACCCGGCTGCCCAATCAGTGCTTCTCTAAGGGGTTATCCTCTCAGACCTGGAGGCACACCTTGCTTGTGCATTGTCGCTTCTAAGCTCCATGCTGTTGAAGCTCTCTCTGAACAGGCTCCCAAGTCCTCCGTGCTTCCAGGCATCTGTGCTCCTGCTGCATCCACTCCGTGCTTCCAGGCACCTGTGCTTCTGCTGCATCCACTCCGTGCTTCCAGGCACCTGTGCTTCTGCTGCATCCACTCCGTGCTTCCAGGCACCTGTGCTTCTGCATCCTCTCCATCCTTCCAGGCACCTGTGCTCCTGCTGCATCCTCTCCGTGCTCCCAGGCACCTGTGCTCCTGATACAACCATTCTGTGCTTCCGGCACCTGTGCTTCTGCTGCACCATCTCCGTGCTTCCGGCACCTGTGCTTCTGCTGCACCATCTCCGTGCTTCCGGCACCTGTGCTTCTGCTGCACCATCTCCGTGCTTCCGGCCCCTGTGCTTCTGCTGCACCATCTCCGTGCTTCCGGCCCCTGTGCTTCTGCTGCACCATCTCCGTGCTTCCGGCACCTGTGCTTCTGCTGCACCATCTCCGTGCTTCCGGCACCTGTGCTTCTGCTGCACCATCTCTGTGCTTCCGGCACCCGTGCTCCATCTTCATCAGTCCCAGCTGCCAGCACCCGTGTACCTCCGGTCCCCAGTACACGTACACCTCCAGCTGCCAGCACCTGTGTTCCTCAGGTCCTCAATACCTCTACATCTGCAGCTACAACTACCAAGTGTCCGGTGCAATTCCCTTAGTGACTTCTCCCAGCTCCAGTCATTTCCACTAGATTCCGCAAAGACTATTACAGACTCTGTTACTTATCTTTCCTTAACGTTATCACCTGTACCATATTTCCATTGTGCAATAAACTTCCTTCATCATATCCACCTGCCTCTGAGTTCTGGTTCCGTTCGTAGATCGCTAGCCACCAAGGTCACTCCTGGGTCCACCAATCCCCAGTCGTGACACTACCATTCAGTATATCATTTCACCTTCCCAGTAGCCTATACAGCACATAAATATAAATACAGTGCTTGAAGTATACACCAGTTTGGCACACAGGCACTTTGAGCACTGACAACCCTTCCACCGCTGTAATTTAAAATGTGGCACTATTCACACACTAATTGGTGCTCTTGCACCAGTAGCCAGTCCTAATCTGCTGTGCAGCCACTCCTGATTGACTTCCCGTTGCGGCAGATTTGAAATGCCTGTTATAGGTAGATTGGACGCAGCATCCACAGCCGACCACAGATTTTCTGTTAAGGCAGATGACCACAGCCGCCTCCTCCACACATCCACCCACATCGGTCGCCTTTCACTGACTCCTCCACACTGCTGCCATCGATCACTGCTGCCGCCTCCTCCTCTGCACCGCTGCTTCTCATTAGGTAATCTTAACCTGCTACTTTTCTCTATCTCTACTGTATGTCCTTATTGTCACTCTCTCTCTGTCCCTATGACCCTGCTGTCCCTCTCCTTGTCCCTACTGTCACTCTCTCTGTTCCTGCTCTCACTCTCTCACACTGTCGTCATTCTCTCCCTGTCTTCACACTCTCTCCATGTTGTCACACTCTATCCCTGCTGTCCCTCTTTCTGTCCCTCTCTCTGTCATTGTCACTCTCCCTGTCTCTACTGTCACTGTCTTCGTTTCCCTGCTGCCTCTCTCTCCTTCCCAGTGTCCCCGCTGCCCCTCTCTCTCCTTCCCTGTGTCCCCGCTGTCACTCTCTCTGTCCCTACTGTCACTCTCCCTGTCCCTTTGTCCTTGCTGTCCTTGAATTTTAGCTCATACTGTGTAGAATAATGTTGCACTAATACTAGATAGTATAATGGGTCCTAATATTGTGGTGTATAAGGGGTTATATATGTTTTGTGGTACACTACACTTAAATACACGCCTCCTTTTGAATAACCACACCCACTTATGACCCCCTTTCAAGTGGCCACACCCACTTCTCCATAACGAGCGAGCACAGCAACATTGTTCGTTTTTCCATACCCCCACTTTAAAACTTCCACTACAAGCACTGCTGAGGATGTATTTGATCCAGGGGGGAAAATGCTTCCATTTGTGAAATTACAAGAGAAATTTGACCTCACGCATCAATCCTTCTACGTATATATCCAGATTAGGCATTATATTACTTCCTTACCACGTCCTCCTGAAACCACTGCTAATAATGATGTGATCCTGAAGCCTCTGAGACTATTTAAAACTATGACATATAGGACGAGGTATTTATACTTGGAATTGCTTCAGATGTCCTCCTCCAAAATGTGGCAAACTCTGGAGGAAGCGTGGGAATGTGATGTGCCCATTGTAGACTGTCACACTCAGATAATAAAACATTTTGAGTTATGAAGACACTGCAGTCTTCTCAATTGCAAGAGATGCATGCAAAAATTGATCATAGGGCATATGTTTCCCAAGACTTGTATAATAAATTTAGCAAAGGACCATGAGCTGATTGTGTGAAATGCGCTAGAGTCTAGTAGCTCACCTACCTTTATACACCAGATCTGGGAGTGTGGAAAATTCAGAAGGTTCTGGAACAAAATACATATTTTTATCAATACTTTCTTTATGCAAATTTCCAACCTTGGTTATATAGAGGTTTTCAGAAATGTTTATTAACTGTCTGTACTATTATTGTCACTCTCGCAAAGAAAATTATATTGAAATACTGGATATCTAAGAACTCTAATACACTTAGCGAAATGAAGATCACTCTTCTTAAATTGGTGTACTATGATAGACAGAATACTTTAGCTGATTTAGAAAAAGGTGCTAAGACTTTTTATAAAATGTGGGGACCATATATCGAAACCTTGGATAGTCTATTACAGTAAAAATATTTTTGAATGAATAGAGTTGTGGGCATATAGACAACTTAGTATTACATCTGGCGCCGGAATACTTTTCTCCTCCCTGATGGATATTTTGGTTGTTTTTCAATAATTTTATATAGTGAATTTGCATAGCCTGCATTTTGTAAATCTCAAAAATGTTGTTAAATCTTGCTCTCTAGCTCCCCCCCCCCCCCCCCCATCCATCCACCTTTTACTCCCTTTTCCTACTTTCCCTTTTTCTTTTTTGTTTGTTTTGCCATTGTTGTATCACGCTGGAATTTTTATGTTTTTTCTGTAGAAAACCCAATAAATATATAAAAAGAAAAAAAACACAGTGGAAATGGCCATACATGCGGACTGCCTGTGGACCATTGTCGGATTTTCCACAATGCAACATAGGAATATGCATAGGGCCCAGCAGGTCCTATAAGGCCCAATAAAGATATCCTGGCCATTCAAAAGGTTCCCAGAGGAGCATTCCGCGACTACCGCGTGATGACATGACATGGACCTGCCCACACTCCCAAAGTCCCTTTGATGGAATAAAAAATGTTTGGACACACAAAATGGGTACATCCACTGTATGTGGGCAGTCACTTTCCTGGAAATGTGACACCGGTATTAAGCCTACTTCCAAAAGATCTAGCCCCTGATTCAGATTTGTATGCAATGCCAATGTACACACACCAAAACATTTATAGGTTAATTGTGCATGTGCCAAGGCACTCCCGCGCATCGTTAATGACTCCTTCCCTCATCCAGCATGTCAGGATGAGGTAGGTCATCGTTAATGATGGCAGCACAGCCGTCGCTCCCCTTGCTGCCCATCTGCCGTCGCTCACCTCGGAGCAGACATTGGTAAGTGTGTATGCACCTGCCGATGCTTGCCCCCTGCTGGGTCCCCAACACCAGCAATATTGGCAGCAGCCTTGTCCCCACAATTACCACAACAGGTGCACCAGAAGCACCTGTTCCCAGATGGGGGCGGGTATGGGAAAAATCCAGACACGCACAAGACTCCGGAATGCCGGACCCGACATCAAACTCTGCATTCCGTAGCTTGTAGTGTCCGGTCAAGGGGGTGTCCTGTCCTGTTGTTGGGGGCGGGGGGACAACATTCACCAGGGAGAAGAGGGGGGGGGGATAAATCCTTGGTACTTATGAGTTATCTGGGCGCCCGATTTTTTGATTGTATGCCTTAAGTTAAGGCATACAATCAGATGCGATGCGATGCGATATCGCATCGCATCGCATCACATCGCATGCGACAATCGGATGCGATGACCCGATTTTTCCATAGGAATCAATGTTAAAATGGACAGAGTCCATTTTAACATGGAATTCAATGGGAAAAAGGGGTCCTCTTCATACCCCTACTATCCAAGTGGGCATGGAGTTGGATATAAACCTGTGGCGAGCGTAGCGAGCCACCGAGCCCGAAGCGTGGCGAGCGAAGCGAGCCCCGCGAGGGGACGGTATTCTATGTCCCCTCGCGGGGCTCGCTACGCTCGCCACGCTTCGGGCTCGGTGGCTCGCTACGCTCGCCACAGGTTTATATCCAACTCCATGCCCACTTGGATAGTAGGGGTATGAAAAGGACCCCTTTTTCCCATTGAATTCCATGTTAAAATGGACTCTGTCCATTTTAACATTGATTCCTATGGAAAAATCGGGTCATCGCATCGCATCCGATGGTCGCATGCGATGCGATGTGCCCGATCCGACCCGATTTAGAAATCGGGCGCCCGGATAACTCATAAGTACCAAATTCTCCCTGTATGGCCGGGCATGTAGCAAAAACCGGAACGGTCTAGACCACACGGGGAGGCTGTGATCTAAACTTCCCCAAGTCCCTGGTGAAAGCTATCACAGGCATCCTCCCGAACAAAACACCCCCTCCGGCATTCTGGGGTGTGTCCGGGTCTGATTTTTACTTAGTTCTGATGGGGGCTTCAAAGTATATTGCGATCCTTTGGTATACGGTCGTATTATTGACCACACTTAGGTCGACACCGTTGGGTTGACATGCAACTAGGTTCGACAGGGTTCTAGATCGACATGGTTGAAGGTCAAAAGGTGTCTAGGTCGACATAGGACAAGGTTGACATAGGACAAGGTCGACTTGGTTTAGGTCGACAGGTCGCGAGGTCGACATGGTTTTTTTCACTGTTTTTTGAGCCGACATATGCTGACAGGCTGTATTTCATGCCCTGCCATCCACTAGGGCGTGAGGGGAGAATAAAATAGTGTGCCGAGCGCAGTGCCGCACCGTTCCCAAAGCATTGCGAGCGAAGCGAGCAATGTGAGGGGCTGCGGTTGACTTCCAACTGTGTCCATGTCGACATTCAGGCCAAAAAAACATTGGAAAAAAAAACCATGTCAACCTCGCGACCTGTCGACCTAACCCACGTCGACCTAACGTTATGTCGACCTTGTCCCATGTCGACCTTCAATCATGTTGACATAGTTGCACGTCTACCTAATGACTGTCGACCTAAATGTGGTCAATAAAACGATCCACACGCGATCCATTCTGGTGTCCCTTACGGGATGCGGTTAATTTGCCGGCGGTCGGGATCCCGGCGGTCGGAATCCCGACACTGGAATCCCGACCGCCGAAATCCCGAAACTTTCTCCCTCCGTGGGTGTCCACGACACCCATAGAGGGAGAATAAAATAGCGTGCCGAGCGTAGCGAGGCACCGGGCCCGCTGCGTGGCGAGCGCAGCGAGCCCGCAAGGGGGGGCGATCCATGTCCCCCCCTTGTCGGGATTTCGGCGGTCGGGATTCCAGTGTCGGGATTCCGACCGCCGGGATCCCGACCGCCGGGAAATCGTATCGGATCCGTCCCTTACATATAGGGCTCAAATACAGAGCATTCAGCTGACATTATCCTCTGACTCAGCTTCTTCACTTCAGAGCTGAATGCAGATGAAATGATAACACGATTAATGATCCCAATGAACAATAGTACCACAGTGCTAAATGCCCAAATGCATGCACCCACATACAGATTGTCATATCACCTGTGCCAGTCTGCATTACTTATATGTGTATGTGCTTTCACCAATCTGTCTATATACAAATTATGCAGATTGGTTTTCCAACCGCAGATTACTTTCATTGATTGGGTTGCCTGTAGACTCATGCAGATCCTGCTCATTGTTCTATCTTTATAGTCTTGTATTTATATCATCAGACAGAAGCGTCACTGTCATTAATTGTCTCTAGTAACAATTATAACCAATGTATGTGCCCAGCAGATCTGTGTAGTGCCAGTGTTTCATGTAGTTATGTATTGAGCACAGCAGAGCTGTCCTATAATGAAGGACACTTTCCCACAGAAAACAGATTTTGGGTAATACAGGAACAATGCTGTATGTTATAACAAGGATCTGGTGATATAAAACATATCTGAATGCACAGATGCTAAATAATCAAGTGATTGTTAAAGTTGCAGGAAGGCTCATACACATTATATGTAATGTCAATTTTGAAACCAACCCTTGTCAGTATAGACTTCCTGCAGGGTAAATACTAATAGTGTTGCATACACAGGTTTCTTTCGAAATGTAAACACAGATATGCATTGCACAGTTCCCCTATCCACCACTCTACACTGTGCCAAATATGGAGCTTATCCTCACATATTTATCTGCCTGTATGCAGATTGTGCACTGTTGTGCAAGCACTACGTCTATAAAAAGCATCCAGTATTCACTGTACAGTCAGGTATCTGCAGCATACAGTATAAGTAATGTGTAACTGCAGCCTGTAAGGTCTGTGCAATATTATTCATCTCTATGCACCATACAGAGAGCCCTCAGCAATGCACACTGACTATAACCCGCTGGAGGGCGTGTCCTAGAGGACCACTGGTGACCGGGAAGCAACATAATATTCTCTGTCTTCTGTTGCAGTGCAGGTATTTCATCTGATGGGCACTGCTGACGTCAGCATGGTGCATCCCTCTCGCAAGGGATGATGGTAAAATCCCAATGTTTTCTGCCTCTGCTTTATGGAGAGCATTGAAGGGGAGGATTTGGGGAGGGGGACCTGGTGTCTCCCTGGCCTGACTGGATGATGTGCAGCTGTTTTTGGAGCTCCAGATTATGCAGGGGGTCACAATCTGCTGTCTGGGGTAGATTCCCATTGATATGTACCCATTGAAGTGATGCCTGTCCTCCTCTGGATTGGATAGCTAGCTCAGCTAAACCTTTTTAATGCAACCTGTCCAAGTGTCCGCGCACCTGAAGGCTCATGGCAACATCCCAGGAGCTCGTCGGGTCATTTCTGCAGAGAGGGAGATCCCACAGTGACCCCAATATCATCCACAATGACCCCTACACTCCCACAGAGCCTGGCTCCGAGTCAGAAGATTGCACAGGTAAAGCACAAAGCCTGGGGGTTGCCTGCTGCCTAGATATGGAGAAGGTGGGTGTGTGTTGGGGGAGGTGTGCTCATTTTATCATTGGAGAGCTTGGTCTGAATGGGTTAACAGAAGCAGTGACATCACAACTATTGCTGAGTTTTCATTTTATTGCAGCTTAGTCAGATACTGAATGGAATCAGCCATTATTTATTGCTTGCACAATTCGGATGATCCCACCCACTCCTCTATCTACAGTGCACATACTGATTCTGTGTAATATTCTGTTCTTTGTTTATTAAACGTCATTGATGAACACAGCACAGCATTTTATTTTGTTCTGTCGTGTTAATTGTGTGCTCTATTATTTGTTTGCGATGCACTGTTATTGTTATAGTGATGTAGTATGAATTGACCACCTTTATGTGACTGTTGTTTGTACCATTGCTGAACAGGATATTACATACATTAATATAATAAAGCTTACTATAATATAATGTGTTCTTTTATTTTAGGAAGTGGGGAAAAATGATATTTCCACGTAAGGAGGAGACTTTTAAAACATACATATATATGTATTGAATTTGCAGAATGAATGAGGAAGGAGAACAAGGCTTGTGATTATATGTTAGCAGGGGGCCTATTGTACATTATATAGGATGTTAATTTATTTGCGGTAGGAAATATTGAATGCCCCACACTTAAGTGTAAAATGAAGGGTCAGCGTAATAATGTAGTAGGCACGCTTCCCGTGTGCTGGCTAATTACACATTGCAGGATTGCTTAATTTACATGAGAGGCTGTAATAGAACAGGGGGTGTGAGTGAGGGGGGGGGGGGGGGACATCTCTATGGAAACGGCTACAAGCCAAGTATTAATTATCGCACCCCTTGAAATGTGCAGGGCAGCAATTAGCCCTGGAGACAGTGAGAGGTATAGTGGGCGGCTGCCCCATGTGCCCACCACCACTAGTGTGCTGATACCTGTGTTCTGTAACTGTAGGTGTGCATGGGGTACCACTGCTGCTCTGCAGTGCACGGCATGCACTACTCCTGTGGCTATATGGCTGCCAGCCTATGTGGCGCTGTTTAGGAACTGGAGGATCAGACGCAGAAAGAAGAAGGGGGTGGGGATCTGTAACATGCACACATAATTGCCACATAATTCCCCTCCCATGTAATCTACTGCTGCTTCCTATAGTAGCGGCTCCATTGTGCTGCTGCTGCCGCCTCCTATGGACGCTGCGCACTGATACAGCACTACAAGTATATATATATATACTACTATAGTATCACCGCTTCCATTAGGCGTTAGGATGCGCCCACTCAGCCAGCACTGCGGCTGGCACTAAGGTGGGGGGTGGCTGTTGCTGGCAGGACCTCCAATCACCTGGTGTCACAGCGGCGGCGGCGCCGCGGCTCCCGAACTGCTGCTGCCTCTTTGTCAGGAGAGATTCCATTGCTGAGTGCGCTCTAGCCTGGGCTCCTGTACAGAGGACAAAGGCTGCCAGGGGAACATGCCAGGTGACTACACTGATCTGTTATTGTTGTTATTATTATTATTTACAGTCATTGCCCGCTGACTGAATATTTCCTATCACTTTATTATTATGCCCAACCAATTCTTTGTAAGGTGCAGTTAGTATTATTCATTTATCATCTCATTATTATTTACCATTACTGTGAGAAGACCTGCCATATTATCATTCTTTATAAGACTGTATAACCTATTCAGTCATATTACTTTTATTATTATTATTATTATTATTATTATTATTATTATTATTATTATTATTATTATTAATACAAGCATGGAAAACCCATTAACTTCCAAGTGACTCTATTCTTATTATTTACAATGGGACATATCCATTCACTGCTACACAGTGGCTCGGTATTACTGTTCACAAGGGTGCATAACTCATTCACTGCAATGGGACTCTGTATTGCTATTTACCAGAATGCTATTATTATTATTATTATTATTATTATTATTATTATTTAATTTTAGCATGGTACATAACTACTTTACTGTCACAAGTCCATTATTACTTTCCAATGTGCATAACCCGTTCATGTGACATAATAATAATAATAATAATAATAATAATTATTATTATTGTCATTTGCTATGGTATATACTATATACTTATTTAACACCAGGTACTGTAGCGCTTTGTTATTATTTTTTTCCTTGGAATGTGACTTATTTACTAACAGGTGTTCTTACATTATTATAACCAGGATGCATACACTGCAAGGAGAGCCGTATTAAGGCTTAAAACAGGGTGGCCCAGGTAAAGGCGAGGGGTGTATATTACATACCTCCCAACATGACCCTCTCCAGGAGGGACACAATGCTCTGCTCCTGGACTTCCCTGGTAATGTATGATTACCATCACCTGTAGTGACACACTTTTCTTCACCAATGAACCTGTTCAACACAGGCGATGGCAATCATACATTACCAGGGGGGAAGTCTGGGAGCAGAGCATTGTGTCCCTCCAGGAGAGGGTCATGTTGGGAGGTATGGTATTAGATTGTACATAACTCCCAACATGACCCATTCCAGGAGGGACAAAATGCTCTGTACTTGAGCTTCCCTATTAATATATGATTGGTATCACCTGTGTTAAACTAATTTACAAAAAAATCAGTTTCAACACTGGTGATTGCAATAATACATTTTGAGGGAAGTTCAGGTAGAGAGCATTTTTGGGGTGATTCAGGTTGGCTCGCAAAGCACATTTGGTGTGCTAATGGAGAACACCATGTGCACTGCAGGGGGGCAGATGTAACATGTGCAGAGAGAGTTACATTTGGGTGAGTTATTTTGTTTCTGCTCAGGGTAAATACTGGCTGCCTTATTTTTACACTGCAATTTAGATACCAGTTTAAAGAACAAACCCCACCCAAATCTTATGCTGGCCACACATCAGACCAACTTTCCTCCAACAATCCAACTAGTTGGTTGGTTGGACTGAAAATCTGGTACTGTATGGGGGCAAATGCCAATAAGCAATTTGCTCACAAACTCAGGAGAATGGACAAAAACATTCAGTGAAATTGTTTAAATCAAATAGGTCCAACTACGGTACATTGTCTGAGTGACAGTTGTTGTCCATTTTCCGATTTGGGAAACAAATGACTTAATTACAAATTATATTAGCTCCTGTCCAGTACCAGGTTGTTATTCCATCCAACCAACTAGTTGGATGGTTGGAGGAAAGTTGGTCTGATGTGTGGCCAGCATAACTCTCCCTGCACATTTTACATCAGCCCCACCTGCAGAGCAAATGGTTTTGTCTATTAGCAAACCAAATGTAGTTTGCGAGCCAACCTGAATCACCTCCTTTGTCCCTCCAGGAATGGCTTCATCTAATTGAGAGACAATAATTTTATAAAGTTTCTTACAGTGGTCTACATAGATAAATATAGTCGGTACTTGTTTCCTAGCACGGCGCCAGCGATAAAGATTGTATCTATCGGGACCCCCCGAAATTGCGTCAATCGCATCGCATGCAACCAAATCACATGTGATGTGATCGACGCGATTTTTACATTGGAATCTATGTAAAATGGTCCCTGAGACCCGATTTTACATTGGCCCCAATGTTAAATGGCCCCCAGACCCCAATTTTTATTGTTTTTCAAATGCCCCCCCATTGTTAACGCCATCCCACGATCAACGCCAACCCAAAGCGTGGCGAGCGGCGGCGGTATGCGTCCTCCGACATTTTCATACCCCCACTATCCATGTCGGCGTTGAGTTGATTGTATATAGTGTGGCGAGCGCAGCAAGCCACCGAGCCCGAAGCGTGGCGAGCGCAGCAAGCCCCGCGAGGGGCCGCGTAATACCTGTGAAGTAATGCGCATTACACTTTATAACATCAACTCCACGCCGACGTGGATAGTGGGGGTATGAAAAGGTCGGAGGACGCGTACCGCTGCCCCTCGCGGGCTCGCTGCGCTCGCCACGCTTCGGGTTGCCGTTGAACGTGGGGTGGCGTTAACAATGGGGGGGGGGGTATTTGTCATGTAAAATACCCATAAGGGTGGGTATACAATGTAAAAATCGGGTCCATTGGCCCATTTAACATTGTTCCCTATGTAAAATCGCGTCCATCGCATCGTCGCATCGCATGCCTTAACTTAAGGCATGCGATGCGACCGATGCGATGGACGCGATTTTTCATAGGAAAAAGCAAATCCTGTAGGACTCTCCTTTTTAAACGTTTTAAAAAACCGGTTATCTTTAACCGGTAAATCAACTCTGGCGCTTTCCCACTGCAGACTTAAACGTTTTGAAATGGGGAAAAAAGAACGTCAATATACCGTTTAACAAGTGCGGTGTGAAAGGGGTATAATTTGATTT
The DNA here is from genome assembly GCF_055691185.1 of Crinia signifera. Classification (NCBI taxonomy): domain Eukaryota; kingdom Metazoa; phylum Chordata; class Amphibia; order Anura; family Myobatrachidae; genus Crinia; species Crinia signifera. The sequence goes on along the minus strand of NC_139222.1, from coordinate 113,876,560 downwards.
GGTTCTGGACAGCCAACACCTGCTATCCCTGCAAATGTCCCATGGCACCCAGTTTGGGAACCAGGACTATATGATTATTTACATTTCACATAAACAAATCACTGCCATGTGATGCTTTATTGTTATTATTATTATAGCTTTATGCCAGGGTACACAACATGTTCATTGCCAAATGACTTGTTGACATCGCTTCTGCCCACACTTCTAAACAGAATTTAAGCATGATGTATTGAATAGAAAAAAACCTCCAACAGGAATCCAACATTAGTGTCTATATAAATATTTTAGTTTATGGCGTGATTCTAGTATTTTGTTTAAAAAGTGAAATCCTTTCTTATTCCTGTGGCCTAAAAGAGTATTGTACAATTGATGCTAATTTATATTATGCCCCCCATACTTCTAAAATACATCAGGGCAATGTCCCAATCCCTTAATGCCCAGATTGGGGAATTGGGAATATTAAACAAGATTAAAAATCCTGAATGGTCGTGATCAGCAAATCAGGCTTGCATTGTCTTGCTTTCTTACAATATAACACTTGTGAGAGGTGGGATCTCCCTGGAGTGCATAGTGTGGTAGATGCTTGTTATGAGGAGAAGTAGTATTAGTGCCATTATGTGTGCTGATACCACTTAAACATCCCAACATCTCATGTGTACCTTAAGCATGTCATAACATTTGTAAACTTAACATAACTAAACCTGAAATAAAGACTCGGAGACATAGGTTTGGCAGAAATTGTTAACTGATTTATTTGTAGCAACTTTTAAGCTAATTTGTTTGTTTGAATTAATTTGATTTAATTAATTTGATTTAATTAATTAATTAATGGTGGCCAAGAAAGAATGGCCACAAATGTAACTCCACCCCAATTCTGACGTAACTGGCCTAACTCAAAAATACAGGCGGTATCCAACTCTACCCACACATTGACTACCCACCCAGCCGGGTGGGGACGCTGTCCCCGACACGGGTGATACAGTGAAAAGGCCTAAGCCAATGAGAGGTGAGTGCACCGCAAACAAGCCATCAAAACGCCCACAAAACCTGTGGTGTGAGCTAATTGATTAAACTGACGTTCTTTCCCGCCTATCAGCTAACTCGATTAACACCCACCACCCTCGATAAGCAACAGGGAAGGGAGGGCGGGGAATTCTGCAGAAAGAAGAGGAAATCTCCTCCCCTTCCTGCTATTATCAGTCAGTCACCACTGCCAGACCTATGTCCTTATTGGCTCTCCGAGTCACATGCCTCTCAGTGTGACACGCAGATGTGGATGTTTAATTCACTCCATGTCAAGTGTTGGCATTTCGTTACTCTTCCCCATGTATGAATGTGGGGAAGTGTGCTAGCTGTGGGCTCCTGCCTTTATCGGTGCTGCTATATACATGACAGCACACTGATATACGGAGGATAGTGGGACTGACTGTTTCGACTTCTGTAGCTATGATTATAAACAGCTGCAGGTATGGATTCAATTACAATACACCAGGGACATGAGCAGTCCCTGGCTGCAGTGGTGCTGGTTTGGGCTGCATTGGTGATCTCGTGAGATCTTGCACATGCCCAGTGAGCCAGCTTGGGGCGAGACACAGCACATCAGCACTAGGCTGATGCCCTGTGGGACATCAGCCAGGCATCAATCACTGGAGGGAGGAGTTTTCACTCCCCCACATCGGCATCCGATATGATAATACATATCGGCGCTGCGGCTTCCTAGTTAAAAGCAGGAAACATTAGGTATAATACATCCAACCCAAAATGCTTAGCCTGGTTTTACTTTGAATGCTTTATGGACAGATTACCCAATTAACTAAATGGGTGTTTTTCCATTGCACATTACAGCACTTATCACCTAAGATCCTCCTCCAAAAACATCCTACTGTAATTGTTCCTAAATTCAATAAGGAACCCTGCCACTCTGCTTTATTCTATATGTACATACAGATGGGTCTTCTCCCATCTTGGCAGGGGATGGCGCTGGCGTCGCCAGCCGCCATCCCCCGCCAGCGCCATGGCGATGGTGAGAAGGGGACGCGCGCGCACGAGTGGCGCGCGCGTCCCCTTCCGACGGCGCTTTCATCCGTTCCCCCGGGTCCCCGCCGGCTTGCCGGCGGTAACCCGGGGTCCCCGCCGCCTGCCCGCACCCCCCCCTAACCCCCCCTAACCCTGTCCGTCTCCCTGAGGAGGAGACGGACAGGGTTTCCGTCGCGCTAGCGACGGAGACTGAGACGCGCGTGCGCGTGAGACGCACGCGCGTCTCAGTCTCCTCGCTGGCGTGGCTGCTGGCGGGTCGCCAGCGCAGACGCCATGGCGACCCGCCAGCAAGGATGGGACAAGACCCATCTGTACTATAATGGACAATTTTTGGAACAACCTGACAAAATCATTTTAAATTGCCAAATATTGTAGATGTTTCAAAACTTATGTCTACCTTGTTGTACTTGATATTTCCACAACATAGTTGAATAGAAGTGGTCACTTGATAAAATATGTATAAGAATATTATTTTACTGGGTGCATGAGCCAATAATTAGTCGAGTGACTTATTACTGATTGTGATACATTAACCAACCACTGACATGTGTACTAGTATAAACTACGCTGTACAATCCGATTTTCTCTTATTATTCCCATGGACAATCTTTGCTTAAGACAGGCATGTCCAAACTATGGCCCTCCAGCTGTTGTGAAACTACAAGTCCAATCATGCCTTGCCACAGTTTTGCTATTATGAAATGCGAAAACAATGGCAAGGCATGCTGGGATGTGTAGTTTCACAACAACTGAAGGGCCAGAGTTTGAGAACCCCTGTGTTTTGGTATAATATGAATGAAGTGCATATATATGTTATCCATTTAATAACATCAACTTCTTTGCACCAATCATTGTAACAGACATGTAACTAGTAAAAGTATAAACTGGACCTTGTTGCGTCAGTTGACATAATGGTTTTGTAATCCACGGAGGAAAATGTATCATGCTGCGTCTTTATCAGTATCGGCTGCTGGGTTTAAAGGGCTATGATATTAGATATGAATATACAAACCAGTATGTACGATGGCATATGATTTTATTTACGATTGCTATGACTTGAGACAGTGTCCATGGGCCTATCAGGGTGGAGACTGGGAAGTGACTCATGTAAGCACAGTAATAGGTGGTACCAAGGTTTGCTATCAAGGAATGCTCAAACTGACATTTGCATATTTTTGCATTTGTGGATCTGTGAGAAATTGCAGTCACACGTGATTTGCGTGCACCTCTGAATCAGGCCCTGTATCTCTGATAGAAAAAAAAAAATCCAACTTACTGTAAACAGGACTGGCAGATATCCTGGGTTTCATAGATGACCCTCCCCGACCTACTGTAAGGCTTTGCCTGCCGCTGCCCTGTCTTACCACTGTCACACTTGGAGTGTACACTGGCAACTTATCGTGGATATTTAGGTGTACAGTAGCTTTATAGGTCTGCTGTTCCCCAATGCCACATTTTAGCTCATAGGTTTGTCAAACCTGAATAATTCTATGCCAGTTAATACTTTATTGGTCAAAGTAGGAATTAAGAAGTGTTAACATACCTCAGTCCCAGCTGTCCTGAATTCAGAGGGAATGTCCAGTTGTTCTCTGTCTTTCCCACCTACGGGTGGTAGATGCCGTGGACATGATAGAGGTCTTTGACTTTTTGCAGCGGACGGAGAGCCTGGGGGCTTGGTATGTTTGGTTTGGTATGAACATTTTAAGAGAAAACCTGGTTAACTGTATGGATTTTGGTAGTGTCAAATTAATTTTAGATGCTTTTTAACAATATGTAGGAAGGAAACATGAAGTAAGGCTGTCATGTTCTGTCCTCCATCTCAATTCTGTCCAGTTACATCTCCACTGTATCACTTTTTGAAGCTTGGTGTACCTAGCCCACTGTCTTTTTCAATTGCACACAGAGGGCGGGATGTATCAACATACATCTCCGCCCTTCGCACGGCAGCCGCCGCGATGCTACCGCATATGTACTAACATATGCGGCCAGCATCGGGCTGCGGTAACGGAGACCCCTGCGATACCTGTGATGTGGGCTGCGGGGGTCTCCGTCACCTCCCGGCGGCTGCCAGCGTCCCCCTGTGTCTCCTCCTCCCCCCTGAAGCCGGATGTCCTGCCGGCTGTGACACCAGGGGGAGGAGGAGGTTAAAGGAGGACGGGAGGGGGTGGGCGCGCGGACGTCGGGCGGCGAAAGAAGCCCAGAGGGTGGCGATACCCTCCCTTGCGAAAACGGGGTGGACGGGTATTGATACATAGGAAAATGCGGTAAAACGGGTGTTTTACCGCATTTTCCCATTAGTACATCCCGCCCAGAGGGCCTGATTCACAGATGGGAGTTCAATATATAGTGTATGTGAGAAAACAGGAACCTTGGCGCTTCTTTCTGAAGTTCTGCTGCCCACCTATATCCAAAAATGGAGACTATTCCTTAAAGTCCCGATTAAGTAATATAAATAAAAAGAGGGGGGATTTTGGTAATTGCGTGGCGCTACTTCAGGTTAATCATAGATTTCTTAATACTTATCTTTTTTGGTCATGTGGGGTGGTCTCTCTTCTCTCCTCTTTTGTTTTTCGGTCTCACAGATTGATATAGAGGGGATAAAAGATAAGAGGACTTATTTTTTAGTGTGAGAATATTATTAAATGCTTGTCCCAAAAAAATTTTTTTTTTCAATCAAGAAAGGTTGTGTCCCAGTTTGTAGGTATTCCTACCTCACTTACACATCAATGTAGTGAGGGTAAGCCTATCTGGGTTTCTTTATACTCAACGGATCGTAAGTCCCCGTGGATTCGTACCTTACTTACGTAAGAACGATTAAAGCCTCTCGCATCAAGGTATCTTTTCAATATACAGGCACTGTCTGTGATGCCTTCACATCAATATATTTCTCCAACTGTGTGTAAATGCGTACCAATACTCACGATGGTATTCATGTGATCCCTCTCATAAAGGTTTATTTTCCAGTACGTCAGTTTAAAGGATTTTATTTTTGACATAAAATTTCAAAAGACAGAATAAAAAAATAAAAATAAATTGGTCAGCTGGTGAAAGGGCAGCTCCGTTCCTCCTAGAGAAGGCAGGGCATGGGTACAGGGCTGCAGACTGGTGAAACAGACTCTGTACAGTAAAAAAAACCTCTGTCCTACCTTACTTCCAGGAGGGAGGCGGTTTACTGCCAAAAAAGCAAACCTCCAGCAGAAAATGACATCAAATGAAATAGCAAGTCCTCCTGCCGAGTGGGAGTTAATGGCACTGGGAGTTAATGGCACTGTGACTGTACTGAGATATGGAAAAGCTGCTGGAGCCACCTTTGTGTAAAAACACGCCCACTGCTGGCTGCTTTGTTATATTTCCTCCCATTGGCTGTGCCCTCTCTTTTTACTGGGGCCCGGCAGAGATGTCTGTGCCCCCTGCTCCCACCGCTCTTTCTATATTCTCCTTATATTCTTATCTTAATATGTATGTTAGGGACCTAGTTATCAAATAATATTTGAGGAATATTACCAAAAGCAGTCAATTTAGAGGGTACCCACACATATTAAGGATCAGCACAAGTTCCATGGGGGAACTGCATATCTGGGGTAGTCCCACATGCACCGCCTGATGTTGGCATATGTCCAGCTGGCCATAATAGAAAGTGACTGCTATTACTTGTACTGTTGGAGCCACTGTCCCAGGGACTCAGTAATAATAAGATGGTACTTGTGTAATATCTGGGCGCCCGATTTTTTCATTGTATTACATCGCATCGCATGCAATATAGTGGCATACAATTCATGCAATGCGATTTTTCATTGTAAAGACCAGATTTTTAATTGTATAGTCACCCATGGGTGATTTCATACCCCCACTATCCAACTACGCATGGAGTTGATTTTATATAGTGTGGCGAGCGCACGCAGAATACATGTAAAGTAATCCGCTGCGCTCGCCACACTATATAAAATCAACTCCATGCGTAGTTCGATAGTGGGGGTATGAAATCACCCATGGGTGACTATACAATTAAAAATCTGGTCTTTACAATGAAAAATCGCATCGGATCACATGCCTTAAGTAGTGGGATGCAATGAAAAAATCGGGTGCCCAGATAATACACAAGTACCAATAAGATTTAGGCCAATAGAAATTCCTTATTGTGACGATAAGGAATTCTTATTATTGAGGGTTGGATGCATCTCTCAATAAAAATACCTGTTCTAGACTTGTAGAAGGGGCAAATGTATGATATGGTATATATATATACCATCTACTGTACTGTAGCGTGATCCAGCCCAAGTAATGACTGCATTGTCTTTGTCTAGTATTGGCTGGACTATGCAAGGAATCCCACCATGTTCCTGGATTTGCACCAAACTGCATTGGTTTGTGGAGCAAAATTGTGGTATTTGCAGAATAACAGTTTATAGAATAAGGGAAGGAATTTCAAAGTACTTAACAAAAGTGTCAGTAGTCATTGGCAAGGTTCCATGAGGTTGTTTGGAAAGGAATGGTATCTCCCTAGCCCCCCTCTCTGCACTTAAAAGAACAAGTTGCTAATAGGTAAACAGCCAGTGGCTCAGTTGTTAGAACAGAAGGTACTGTATGTGCATACTAAGGAAGCCATGTGCCGCTTCTCTGAAAGTAATCATGCAGTTCATCCCTCTGCCAGTGCCAACTCACCTCACCATTGCATCGACGGCTGCTGCATATATATGGCATGAGCAGAGTCCAGGGAGCAGTCACAGAAAGGGAGGACTTGGGAGTGTACCGTAGCCACACATCGAAACAGCAGTAGTAATAATTCACAGCAGGGAGCATAATTCCCATTGACATTGCTGTGTAATAGATCAGAGACACAGTATACCAGTCAGCCAGATTAAACATCAGAAAGTACAAGCATAGACACTGGCACTGTCTAGGTGACATGTGTGGAGAGTAATAAAGTTTTTTTTGTATCCCTCTGGCTCATCTGTCATCCACGTGAACATTCCAAGCTTCCTGCAGTGGTAAGGCCCGTACACACTGGGCAATCCCTGCTGCCACCAATATCGGCGGCAGTGGGGAAAAGGCATCAGCGAGTGCATACACACTTGCCGATGCTGGCAGGTGACAAACGAGGGTGGTGGGGGGGGGGGGATTTGGGGGCCATGCCACATTCTGCAGCATGGCCCTCGTTAACAATCTGCTCCCTTTTCTGTGCATACGCATATGACAGAGGGGGTCATTAACGACTCGTGGGAGCACGCATCATCCGTTATACACACTGGATGATAACATGAACAATATCACTCAGAAGGGCTTAAATGAGCGATATGGCTCATTTTGTTGCCCATTGTGAACAGGGTAAGGGACGTATAGTGCTAGGGGTGAGTAAAGGCCCCCATACACTATACAATTTGGGCCCAATTTCACTTGATTCAGGCGGATTGGGCCGAGCAATTGGGTGAAATATTCCCAAATGGCATATGACATCCGATCCGATCTGCGGTCCCGTGAGCATGATATCACATGCCGGACGGGCTGCACATAAGATAAGTCCTTTGTGCATCCCGTCAGCAGCACTTTGCAGGTAATCTTTAGCTCCTGCGATGTATCGCATAGCTTGCAATCCGTTGAGTGTATACCAGCCTAAGTTGCTTCCCCAAGGGGAATTAGGTCCGACTTGTCCTTAAACTAGTGTCTTTGAAGCTAAACACCTTTGAATTAAAAAAGAAACTTATGATTTAGAAGTGCAGGTCTATAAAGTTGCTTGATTGGAATACACCAGGCATGTCCAGCACCGCCGCAGACTATTCTCTGGATAATTTTAAATGCACTTGTCATTGATCTTTCATTACAGGCCAATGTCTATGCATGATTTATTCCTCATTCTGTTGCTGTCTCTCCTAGGAGACCTCGTACAGTAAGTGCTGGCTGTATACTGTAAATACAGCTGGTCAGCTTGATGCTAAACCACAGCTTGGTTGCAGAGAGAATACTGACGGGCTACAAGCCATGTCTGGCTCATTTTATATTGTATCGCATCTATGCTAAATGGGTACTGAAATGTTTATTAAATCATTGCTTCTTATCTGATTAAATAAAGAAACATTACAGTACATTGCTAACACTGCTGGTATAGAGACAATAAGCAGATGTTTTGGGATAATCAAGGTAAATTTACTATGCAGGGGGTTGGCAAGAAACCGATAGACACCGCCGGCGATATGGTACAGTATGCCACAATACAGTAATACGGTACTAAGCATCGGCTATGGTGCTGTTTTGCAAACTGCCATTTGTTGTCCATAGGTGTTCAAACACTGATCCCACTGCAATTCCACCTCCAAAAATGGTGCAAAATCAGCAGGAATTAGAAGCAGTGCTTCTTCTACATGAGTGTACCTTCAGTTACACTGTAAAGGTCCATACACACTGGGTGATTATGCCCAGCGTGTATGGACAGGGATGATCGCTGGGGGGGAAGCAGCTCAGTGCATCCCCCCTGCCCGGCACCATTAGTGGGGGGAGGATGGCTTTCCATAGCGCAGCGCAGCCGTCCTCAAAGCCGCTCCTCTACTGGTATTACCAGCAGAGGAGCGGCTTTCCCGGCGGTGATACTGGGTTGCTTTGAGCAGAAAGCCGACGAAACTTGCTGTTTTGAGCGGCTTTCATCTCAAAGCCACCCAGTGTGTATGGGCTTTAAGGTTTTCAAGGGTTTCTACTTCTCTTCAAAATCTCTTCTTGCCCTCCTCACAGGGGGTGGAAACGACTTTGAACGGGCTTTGCTCTCTTCTGCAAAGTCCATTCTGCATTCTGTTTTTATGGTTGTTCTAGATGAACGCAAGGGGACTTATAAGACTCCAGACTAGCAGTACACAATCAATGTAGTTTGAGACAAATGTATTCTACATACAGTCAGGTCCATAAATATTGGAACATCGACACAATTCTCATATTTTGGGCTCTATACACCTTTACAATGGGTTTGGAATGAACCAATGATGTGCTTTAATTGCAGACTTTCAGCTTTAATTTGAGCGTATTTACATCCAAATCAGGTGAACTGTGTAGGATTTACAATGGTTTCTATATCTGCCTCCCACTTTTTAAGGGACCAAAAGTAATGGGACAAACTAATCATAAATCAAGATGGAGGGGTACGAGATGGACAAACTAATCATAAATCAAACTTTCACTTTATAATACTTTGTTGCAAATCCTTGTGCGTGTATGTGTGTTTAGTCTTACAAAACAAAGGGCCTTATTCTAGTTCACTCTTTCTGACAAAATCCTTCTTAGATGGACAAAACCATGTGCACTGCAGGGGGGCAGATGTAAAATGTGCATAGAGAATTAGATTTGGGTGAGTTACTTTGTTTCTGTGCAGGGTAAATACTGGCTGCTTTATTTTTACACTGCAATATAGATCTCATTTTGAAGTAAAACCCCACCCAAATCTAATTCTCTCTGCACAAGTAACATCTTCCCCACCTGCAGTGCACATGGTTTTGTCCATCTAAGAAGGATTTTGTCAGAAATAGTGAACTAGAATAACCCCCATAGTGTTACATAAATATGCAGTGAGGGTCATTATTCTAAGCAGTGGTGATCTTCTAAGACATTTCTAAAATTAATATTGCTCTGTGTCTATTATCACAAAACATTAGCTCTGTCTATTACCTTCATTAGTATTTAATGCTGCCAACGAGGGGGTTTGTATGGCAAGGATGGCTTTTCCTTGCCGAAAAGAAACCTTCCTCGCTGTGAATCCCCCTCGCCGTATTCAATGTTTGGGAGTCCGATGCATTTTGTGGCGAGCCTCATCATTTTAATGGCTTCACTTGACACTTCCACCTCACCTCAGACGACTTAACCTCGCAACAGGGGAGTGATTTGAATGCACTGATGGCGATTTATCTGCACTTCTCGACATCAATAACTCGCCGTCAGGGCATTGAATACCGCTCCTTATGTAGATCTATTTATCTATGTACACTAGTTTAACATTCCTTGAATATACTGGGTCACCTCAGTATTCACCACCATCCTTGGCTCCACCCCTCTTTGGAAATCCCATCCTGCATTTGCCCCTGCCTTCAGGGGTGGAGTTATTGTACCTATTCCCTCCTCCCACTCCCCTGGATTTGACCCTGCTGAGGTGCTGCAAATAGTATTTTTCTATGTTTTCTAAGGGCTTGGCCACACTTCCCATAATTAGGTCACGCCCCGGAAAAGTACTTATGCCAAGCCCAGCTCTCTACGGCCCTGGATGTGGCCACACTTCAGTTGCCTACTTCAACTGCATATGGACAGAGATCGAAAGCTTGTTTTAAACAGATCTTTTGCACACAGAATGGAGTGGGCACATGTTCAGTGCCTGGACATGATGAACGGAAAATTGTATTGATGTTTTACATATTTGCAGAAATAGTTATTTTTCTGTTGGATTTTCACTTCAGGCTATCATTATCAGCAGCAATTCATTTTACTTATTTTGTTACCTGCTATATAAAGATGATTTATTGACCCTTTAATTAAAATGGTATCTTGTACAGTTACATGTACCATTCTCCATATTCGGACTGGATTTTCCTCATCCTCTGGAATTAATGGAATCTAATCATTTAACAGTCTGATTACACATTTTCTAGTGGATGTGTAAACTATACTGTGTAGTATGTTTATCAGAACAGATACAACTTGTTAGCAATGTAGGTGGGGTTTGTGCGACTGAATCATTTTCTTGATGTCTGGACATACATGTCTGGAGATACAGTACAGCAGAATTGTTTGGGAGAAGTTATGTAGGTAAGAGCTGGCCATGGTGCTGAAATTTGTGTGACTGCCAGTATTATTGCTTGGGTACATTTGATTCTCTATTTTTAAAATTATTATGTACTACAGGTATTACTATGACTACATCTGCAACTGCTACCAGAGCCATAACTAGAATTTTGGTTCCCAAAATTGGAATTGGTGACCACTCCACCCCAGTTTGATCCTGCATAAGAACTTGGGATTTCTAACTGAAAGAAGCTAGTTGTACTTTGTAAAAAAATAATCAGCATTACAATTGAGCAGATATATGTAGTGTGGAGCCAATGAATAGAGTGTCTGGCTGCAGTGTCACAAGTGGTAGGTTTGAATCCTGGGTTTGTCAGTATCTTGAAATGTAATAAGGGGCAGTGTGACTGGGTAACATACAGTTTTTAAATTGAGTTAATGAATGTTGTATAGGCTTTAGCAATGGAAGGGAAGGAGGCAGAAGGGAGGGGAGTTCAGGACTAGGCTTCAAAGAGGGAAGGGAAGCTACAAGTGAAATTAAATAAAATAGATACTCGATCAGTGCTGCCAACAATCCCCCCTACCCTAGGGTGGCACACTCCACACCAACGTGGTTACGGCCCTAGTTACAGGAGCATTCCTTACCAAGAAGTTTGCATCTTGGCAGATCATCCAAAATTGGATTATTTACAGCAAGATATTATACAACACTCTGTACAAGCAGTTGGAAATCCTTTGTGATTTTAAATTTGCACAGCTGTAGCCAAAGCAGGATTAAAGCTCTGGAGGGCCCGGGGTACCTAAAACAGGGGGACCCTTAGGTCAAAAATTTAAAGCATAATACAAATAAAGAAATATTTGTGTGTATATACTATATATGTACACACACACACAGTGGTCAAAATGCCAATTTAGAAGTGTATATGGAAAATAAAATAGAACTGGGGGGCACCTAGAACTCCAGAAGTCATAGGTAATGTTATATCAATATAATCTCTCCTTCCCTGCACTTCTCCTTCCATCACTCTTGCATCTCTCTCTAGCTCCTTCCCTATACCTCTCAGTTCCCGTGTCACCCCTCCCTCCACCTCTCCATCCCCCTGCATCTCTCACTCCCTCCTTCCCTGCCTGTCCGTCCTTGGCAGGCGTCCGGGCAGCCGGCAGGTAGCAGGCGAGTGGCAGCGGGCAGATAAGGGAGGTAAAGTATGATACTCCTTCTGCCCTCTCTCCCGTACTAGCTGCCGTGGCTGGTCCATCCCTTCCTCCCTCCAAGCAGTCAGGGCCGCTGAGAGAAATCCTGGGCCCCGGTACAACAACTTCCTGGGGCCCCCACGGACGGAGATCCCCGCACACTCTGCGGACCCACTGTTACGCCACTGCTTCCAAGGTGGATACAGGGACAAAAATGTACACCGTAATGCCTATTACACGTCACACATCCATTACATATTATACCACATTCCATAATGCTCATTACATGTTATGCCACACACTGTAGTGGGCAGTACACATTATGCAATACACCGTAATACCTATTACATATTTTACCACATGCCATAATGCCCATTACATGTTATTCCACACACCGTAATGCTCATTGCATATTAGGGGGTCAACATGCTCGTTGCCATGGGATTAACCTGCTCTGCCAGGGGTTAACATTCCCTGCCAGGGGTTAACATGCCTTTTGCCATGGGATTAACGTGATCTGCCAGGGGTTGACATGCTCGTTGCCATGGAGTTACATGCTCTCCCATAGGTTACATTCTTTGCCAGGGGTTACATTCTGACTTCCAGAGTTGTATCTCAGCCCCAGCAGCATGCAGGGAGGCAGCAGACACGGAACAACTAGCCACCCACCTTCCACCTTGGAACACAGTGACCTGGACATGGGTGGAGAAACAGGTCTGGGACTGCTAGACTGGAGACATGGTACTGGCACCTGCTGCTGCTGGTGGCACTTGGGATGGGAATGTGGGGAGCGGGGCGGGCTGGATTCTGCGGAGTGGGTGGTACTCCAGCAGGAGGTGGCCTCTCACTGACCCAGTTCCTCCCGGCACCCAGGGACTACCTACCCTAAGTATCCTCCTGTCGCCGAGCCACGGTAAACTCCCAAGTCACGTGGCTGGCTCTCAGCAGGCCCTGGAGTCGGAGAGCAGAACGACAAAGAAGGACCTCTGTGATGCTGCTGCCTCCACACTGGCCCACATCCGCACTCCCTATGCTGCTGCTGAACAGCACTCAGACCCGGCGCACTCGCCACCAAATTAAAAAAAACTTTGTGTCCAAACCAGGGCCTCCCTGACAGGCTCGGGCCCGGGTAAACTGTACCTGCTCCCCCCCCTCTCGGCACCCCTGCATGCAGTCTGCACACCAGACAGTCAGTGCACAGTCTGACGCTTTACAGCTCCTGAGTCCACATACTGTAGTCCAGAAGTGAGCCGTCACAGTCCATGCTGGCTGTGCAGTGCCCGGCGGTTGTTATAGCTATCACAGTGGTCCTATCTGTGGAGGAGGGGGGCAGAGGGGTACTGACCCCCCCTCTTAATCCGGCTCTGGCTGAAGCTATTGCAAATATTCAAAAATAATTTGTGTGGATGCACTACAATTCAAACCAAAGTGAATGGGTGTGAATTATTAGAAAGACAGTGTCTAGATAGACAGTAAGTAGGTCTACCCCCAAAAGGTCGACAGACAATAGGTTGACAGGGTCAATATGGAAAAAGACAACTGTAGACATGGACCCCCAATTAGTGTGATGCATACTCTAGCCATGCTTCTTGGTGAAGTAAGAACAAGCCGGTTTAAAAAAAAATCACAAAAATTCATGTTGAGCTTGTCATGTGTCTACTTTTTTCATGTCAACATTTTGACCCTGTTGACTTTTGACCCTGTATAACAATTGCATGTCGACCTTTCGGGGTAGACCTATTGACCGTCTATCTAGACCAGGGGTGGGCAACAGGCGGCCTGCGAGACGCTCAGGGCTGGCCCGCACTGACCTACAGTATATCCCAATGACAAGCGGCCCGACTAGCTGAACCGCTTGTCATTTAACTGGCAGGGCTAAAAAGTGCGGTGCCGCTGCCGCCGCTGATACCCTACTGCGCCCGCCCCGCACAGCATTACTGGGACTGTGGAGGGGATGCGGTCACGCGGCGGCCGCCTTTCCGCCATTGGTTGGTGTGGCCGCCGCGTGACCGCATCCCCTCCCACACTCCCAGTAATGCTGTGCGGGGCGGGCGCAGCGCGCAGTCGGGAATCGGCAGCGGCATCACTCTCCTGCTTCCCCTGACTGACCTCTCCTGGCTTCCCCTCGCTCAGGCACCACGGCCCTGAAAAATATTAAACAGAAGTAAGGAGCTGCCAGCTGATTATTTTATGTATATATATGTGTATATGTAATATAGAGAGAGAGAGAGAGAGAGGAATGGTAGAGGCGGTACTCAAATGGGAATTTTTAAAAAGTGTATTGTGGCAAAAGAAAGGTCCTTTCTTTTGCCACAATACACTTTTGAAAAATCCCATTTGAGTGCCGCCTCTTCCATTCCTCTACCTACCTGTCCTGGAAGGCACCGGGGTATTTGGACCCAGCTGCGGGAGTGCCAGGCCTTCTCCATTATCTATCTATCTATCTATCTATCTATCTATCTATCTATATATATATATATATATATATATATATATATATATATATATATATATATACACTCCTGTGTGTGTGTGTGTGTGTGTGTGTGTGTGTGTGTATATATATATATGTGTGTTCAGAGGCAGAACTCTGGGAGGCAATGGAGTCATCTGCCGCCGGGCTCCTGCTCTCAAGGGGGCCCCTCTCCATCACTGCCAGTTTAAATCCATTAATTGAAAGTCATCAAAATCACTTCTGGAGTTCTGAAATATACATGTATGTGTTCTCTCTCTCTCTCTCTGTATATATATACAGTATATAATATATATTTCATAACAGACTATATATATATTTTGAATATCATTGTGTGTGTGTGTGTGTGTGGGGCAACAATGTTCATCTTGCCTCCGGGCAACTGGGAAAAACTTACGCCACTGTATGTGTTATATATGTTGGTGGAATGTATGTACATATGTATATAGGTGTTATTGTTTTGTCCTGATGACGGGGCGGTGTGGCCCCGAAAGGTAGACCAGGGAATAAATCTGGTCCCACCAGTTTTCTCATGCCAAACTGACTCCGAGTGCCACTTCTTCATCTTCATTTATCCAAGTGGGGCTTTCTGGGCTTCCACAGTGGGGGCACCGGAGCAAGCTATTTGGAGATAAGCTCATAAAACCTGAGTGACGGGTGTTCTATCTATCTATACATCTGACACCGTGTTCTATATATCTATATATCTGACACCGTGGTGTATACTCTGCCCAGGGAAGCCCCTCCACTCCCCATAAAGTAAATTTGGGCTCAATCTGGAAGGCATAATGTAAATTTTGGCTTAATCCCAGTTGCATAACGTGCATTTTGATTTATACCGTGTGTCATAATGTGAAGTTTGACTCACTCCATGTGAATTTTGGCTCATTTTGTGTGGTATAATGTGTAAGGGGCAAGTATAAAGGGGTCTACTATTGTGATGCATAATGTGTGGTACACTACACTCAAGGACAACCCCCATTTGCGTGACCACACCCCCTTTTGCATGGCCACACCCACTTTGCCTGAGCTCGGCCCTCGAACATTTACTGGAAGTGTTATGCGGCCCCCCAGCTGAAATTATTGCCCACCCCTTATCTAGACACTGTAGATTTATCAACTGGAACCAAAAGTGAATCTACAGATATGACCCCCATTAGCAATCACTCCACCATGAAATCATCTACTAAACCCATAGAGCAGACAGACAGGCAGAGAGGTAGAGTACAAACAGAATAATAAAAGCTAAGAATGGAAAATGACAGTAACTCATCAAGGGCTGATGTCACTGGCTGGCTCCTAGGGAACTGATGGGGCCCATTGTCATGAATGTTTCTTCAGCTCTCATAATGGCTGCCTCTACTATGTGAGGGATAGATATATATCTGCAAATGACTTTGGGCCTGATTCAGACCTGTTCTCTAGGCAGCATATATGTTCGCTGCCTTATGCGTACACATCCACGAAGGAAAAATCATTTGATGGTCGCTCACCATCGAATGATTGTTTCCTCCATTGGTAATGAAAAGCCAGGGCTTACTTTTCATTTGAACACTATCCTCCGAACTCGGGACAGGCGCTGATGTCATGATGTCAGCTGCCCGCCCCAAGTAGGCATCGACACGCCTACATATGCAGGGGTACAGCCACCGTTTTTTGTGGGCACGACTGTGTCGACATTCGGGACAAAAAGGGTGAAAAACCCCATGTCGACCTTTTGACCGTTGACCTTCACCACGTCAACTGAATGATTGTGTCGACCTAACCCATGTCGACCTACGTCAGGTTGACCATCATGCATGGCTTCAGTGTTTTGAAAGGATCGGGGCAGCCCGGGGTCAGATATAGCGGCAGGAACTGGGGTTGCTGCTGAGTGTTGCCATGGCTATGCTGGGCGGGCTGATGCCTGCCAGGAGCAGGCGGCTGATGTCAAAGGACTTCAGCCCCCCGCCCCGTCTTTGTCACGGTGGCTGCAATTAAAAGTCAGCTTCCATTGACTCTTATTTGCAAAGGCCGGGTGGCATCTCTGGTTCTCAGTAAGCTGCGATCCTCACTGCTAGCTGAGCCAACCAGAATCACCCCCATGATCTTATAAGTATATAGATCTGCTGGTCTGTTGTGGTGCCACACACTGGATTCTGCACACACAGGAAAAGACAAATCAAAAGTGAACATACGTCTATTACACTGACTAAGCTCAGAAAATGGGTGTGCAAAGCTTAGGGCAGTGTTTACCAAACTGTGTGCCTAGGCACCCCGGGGTGCCTCAGGACACTTGCAGGGGTGCCTTGGGTTGGTGGACCAAGATCAATTAATTTATTATTTATGGTCAATGTACCAGGCAAAAACCAGTGCTTGTGGCTGCCAATCATAACATATGTGGACAAACAGAAGCAAATCCTGTCCCTCACCAGATAACTGTGACATATAAACACAATGCACTTAATTCAATATTTTGTTTCTAAATTTCTCGATAAGAAGCATTTGGCCTAGGGGTGCCTTGAAAATATTTTGATGCTCTAGGGCAGGCATTCCCAACCATGGTCCTCAAGGCACACCAACAGTGCAGGTTTTAAGGTGCTTACACACGGGGGCGATTTTGTACAATTTCGCGGGAAATATGGTCGCTAAGCGACTATATTGCCCAGGATGGGAGTGTGCACCGGCGATATATCGCCGGATGCGCGCTCCCATTTTTACCCCTGTAGTGATCGCTGGTTGCAGGAACATGCTCCTGCGACCAGCTGATTACCACTGCCGGGCTCCCCCCGGCAGTTTCTTTTTCATCAGCGACCATCTCTGGTCGCTGATGAACAGGAGAAACTGAGCAATATATTGCTCAGCAATATATGGCTGAGCAATATATCTCCCCCGTGTGTACGGGGCTTATGTGATATCCAGGCTTCAGCATAGATGGTTTAATCAGAATCCCTCAGATAGTAATTAAGTCACCTGTGCTCAAGCCTGGATATCTACAAAACCTGCACTGTTGGTGTGCCTTGAGGACTGTGGTTGGGAATGCCTGCTATAGGGTGCCGTGATTCAAAAAAGTTTGGGATTGTCGCTTTAAAAAACTGGAGATTTCTTACCAAATCTCTCACTTTCTGAATCTCTCATCCTATTAAATCTCCCCCTCTGTGTGCAATGTCGTATGCCTTTTGATCATGTGTACTTTTATAACTGATACAACAGAGTAAAGGAGTTTTCCAATGAAAGTAAAGTTCAGGAAGTCCGTGTTATCTTTATATTAGCCTGGATGTAAATGAATACATGCCTGTTAGGAGGTATATCTTTGTGCCCAGTATAGGGTAGGTGCAAGTATTCAGTGGTGATGGTGACTTGTAGCAGTTGTGGCAGTATTAAGGTAAATTCTATACATGTATTCAGAGTGTAGCTGGAGGGATCTGCCCACACTGGGCCTTATGCTAGTTCACTCTTTCTGACAAAATCCTTCTTAGATGGACAAAACCATGTGCACTGCAGTGGGGCAGATGTAAAATGTGCAGAGATAATTAGATTTGGGTGAGTTATTTTGTTTCTGTGCAGGGTAAATACTGGCTGCTTTATTTTTACACTGCAATATAGATCCCACTTTGAAGTAAAACCCCACCCAAATATAATTCTCTCTGCACAAGTAACATCTGCCCCCCCTGCAGTGCACATGGTTTTGTCCATCTAAGAAGGATTTTGTCAGAAAGAGTGAACTAGCATAAGGCCCACAGGGAGGATAAAACAGGTGTGAGAACACCTAATTGTTGCAATGGAGAATCAGCCTGGAAGATTCTGCAGTCAGGACAGTCTGTGGCCTGTTGTCCAGTCCAAGTGGTGTTGTAGAAGTCAGTCAGAGCTCAGTATGCCAGAAAGTTACTAATGGTCAGGAGACCTGAGACTATACTAATAGGAAATGGAGATGCCATTAAATTCTAGTATTTAACTACACTTTACTAGAAAGCCAGGCCAGTAAGTCTAGAATGAGCGCAGCCGCAGGCTGGAGTCTGTGTTACGCTGAAGATAGCAGGACTCTGACTCTGCATATGAGAAGCATGATCAGCTCCGGCTCTGTGCAAAGCTGTCAGTACTCTCCCCCGGCTCCCTCCAGCAACTGTAAGCAGTCTGCAGCAGCAGCGGCCACAGCTACAGTATCCACGCTTAAACAGTGGCTGCTGCTGACAGGCTCCCTGTCGAGATGCCCCCCGCGCCCCAGATCCAACATTTTTTATAGTCGGAGCAGAAAACCACAGGGATTGGCATGCAACTTGCCAATTCCTGTGTTTTCGGTCTGTCAGATTTTTTCCGACAGTCAAAGAAAAGGCCCTGACCTTGAATAGGCAAATTCGACCAACTACTATCGAAAATGACCGATATTTCAGCCTGTCGAAAATATCACCCAACATTGAATACCCCCCCCCCCATGTGAGAATGTCCCTTTGCAGTTATGCAATTGAGCCACAAGCATACCTCCCAACTTGTGAGTTGAAGAAATAGGGACACTCGCGCGGCGAAGCCGCGCGAACGTCCGGAAAGGGGGTGGGGCATATGCAAATGAGGGTGCGGCTTATGCTAATTAGCCGCGACCTCATTTTCATACGAGAATAGACGCTGTGCGCATGCGCACAGTGTCTGTTCTATTAGATTGGGGGTCTCCCAACTGCCACCCCCCGCAGCGGGACAATGCCTGCCGCGGGTGGGACAGCGGGACAGGACAGAAAATCGGGACTGTCCCGCTGTAATCGTGACAGTTGGGAGGTATGGCCACAAGTGGAGATGTGACTTGATTGCGTGTAACCAGCAGTTCCACATGCTTGTACTGGAGCATACTCAGAGTGGGAATATGTTTTGCAAATAAGGCCATGAGCTCTCGGGGACTCCATTTATACTGCCCATGTGCATGTAATGAAGAATATACATGCAGGATCTAATGCTTGTGAAGGTATGTGAAGGAGGCTTTTGCTTTAGGCTGCCCAGCTGGCGCTGTAGCACAATGTACATAAAGTAATGGTCCCATCAGTAAGTTACACTGGCACATCATTCTGGCAGTCACCTTATGAACTTTACCGGTGAAAGCTAGCAAGCATGGAATAAATTAGGCCTTAATTTTACCCTTGGCTGTCACCTGCAAGGTGCCCCACCAGTCCTGGCGCCTCCTAGGCTGCAACCTGAGCAGCCTATTGGTAGAATCAGCTATATGCATTCTTTAATTGTAGACCTATTTTGTATGTAGTATAGACAAAACCACATTACTAAATGACCTGGATTTAGAGGGAAAGGGGAACAGATGACATTAAACATGTATTATATATGCCATGTTCTCTGTGCCCAGGATGAGAGAATGTGGAATTTTGGTTAGCAAGTCAGGGCTGAGGCCATGTGATCCACTGCAGGAGTTATTTGGCTAATGATAAAAGTCTGCCCAGAGAAGCATGGATTAGAGATGATTCCTCTCTAGAAAGACAAGCACAGATTGGGCGTCCGGAGGCGTTATTTTGGCTGCAGTCCTCTCTGTAAGGATTCTGCAGCACTGAGCTGACAGCCCCGTGAAATAAATTATTCTGCAGGATGGGACGACCGCTGCAACTGTCTAAACCTCAATGAGCTGCTGTGTGCTGGAGGCTGGAACGCTGGCTGATCCTTCTTTCCAGGATGCACAGGCCTGATTGATAGGATTGCTTGGCAGCTGTCACCAGAACAACACAGGGGTTTCCTCATGATGCCCGTGGGGATATCCGTGTTCAGCTTGTGCCATTCTGGAGAGCTGCAAATGTTTTGCTGAGGTTAGTGCTAGGGTAATGCAATACACATGCTATGTGTGCATGTTGTCAGATCAAATCTATTAAGTCCAGATGATGTATTACTGCTTGTGAGGGACACACAGATAGCATGATATGCCAACACTAAAGATAAAGGGATATAAGATGCACGGTCTCTTACAGCATCTAGGTCAGTGCTCCCCAAGCTTGAAATCAAATGAATGCCATCCTATGCACTGCTGAACTGGTATAAAGATCTTTGTGTTCTAAAGGCAATGGTGATTATTTCCCGTTTTTATATTGCAATACTGGAGAAGGCAGACTGATTTTAGTTTATGGGAAATGGAAAAGTACTGTACCTTTTTATTATTTGTAATTAATAATAGGGCAATGATAAATAATCCCTCATAAAACAGACTGGACCTTGATGACCATGTTTGATAGCTATGACCTTGATCACAAATATATATAGCCTGCTGACTCCTCCACTAAGTTAAGTTATTCACTTTTTAGACTTTTTAAAGTGTATATCATATATAAGAAAAAAAATTTTTTTAAAAAAATTTTTTTAGCATAAAAATTTCCCCTCCTTCATTTTTTAGCACTCATTTTTTAGCACTCACCAAGTGTAGGCTTTTTAAGTAACATTGCCGCATTTTACCAATTTTCTATTGTTTTTTCTATAGAACTTGTATCTGTATTATTGCCTGTTCCCCCCCCTTTTTTTGGTGCTATTGTGCACCTTTCTGTATCAAATAAAACTTTTTTATTATAAAAAGTTTCCTAGTACATAGGTATTTATTGTCGCTGTTCCTCTATTCCAACCATTTGTAAATTTCTATTGTGGCACCCCTTACCAAGGTGTCCCTTTTTAGAGGCTAGCTGACTTCCCTTTGTTTTTTAACAAGGGATACCAGTGTACATTAAAACTGTATCATATCCGGACAGTCTGAGGACATAAGTGGCGCCATACATCTTTTCTTCCCCATATATATATATATATCCATATATATATATATATATATACAGTGGTCGAAGTGGGGCGGTATGGGACGGTATGTCATACCGTCACCTTTCCTCCCCCGACCCGGAAATGTTTTTTTAACACTAATTAGCATTCAGGGGCCCGGGCTATCTGTGCTGCAGGAGCAGAGGACCGGGCGCGACCAATGGAGGAGGAGACCCGGCGGGAGCAGGTGACACAGCATTGCCGGGGGAGGAGGAGAGACCCAGCGGGAACAGGGGACACAGCATCGCCGGGCAGAGGCGTAGGGAGGGCGGAGCTCTCTCCCCCGCCCGCTCCCTGCTGTCTCCTCCGACCGCTCCCCGCTCTCTATCATGCCCGCTCCCTGTTGTCTCCTCCGCCCGCTCCCCGCTCTCTCCGCCGCCCGTTCCCTGCTGTCTCCTCCGCAAACTCCCCGCTCTCTCCCCCGCCTGCTTTTTGAAAGCCCCCGAGCCCCGTGCAGACAGGAGAGAGCTCTGCTACTTTGTTATTATGTCTCCTGCTGCCGCTGCTCTCCTGGCCGGGCAATGCGGGGACTGTGTGTCCGGGACAGTGCAGGAGCCTGAGGACAAACAAAGCTGCCAGGTGCAATGTAAGCAATCACAATTTTATTCTGCGTAGGGGTGCTGTGTGTCTAGGACAGAGCAGGAGTAGAGATTGGGAGGCAGCCTGAGTGGGATGTGAAAAGTTGGAGCTGAAGTGGGAGCTGCACTGGGTATTTATGAAAGCATTTTCTATCATGTCTTCCCTGACCTATGACCCTCCCTCCACTACACCCACCATCACCACTAGTACAGCCTTCCCTGCCCTGTGCACCCCCATTAAGTACCTGTTCAGCCCACGCCCCCTGCCCGGCATCCCCTCTTTTTTAAGAAATTGGTTATTGATGCCTCCGTCCCTACGCTAAGCTGTAGCTCCACCCAAAGTATTTACAGCTCCACCTACCCTGACCATCAGAGCAGGCCCGCGTCCCCCATCTGCCCACCCTCCCTGCTGCTGTGTGAAGTGTGGAGCTGCAGAGAGGTGATAGGCTCCGCACTGTAAATTTGTGCTGGGCTAAAATATATTATAATTGTTGTCAGGCTCTGGGTCATATTTATATTGATAAACAGTATATATCTATATCCAGTGGTCGAAGTGGGGCGGTATGGGACGGTATGCCATACCGCCACTTTAATATGGGGGTTAAAAAAAAAAAAAAGGAAGCCTGGCAGCCGCATATCTTTCCTGAGCGGCCCGCCAATGACTGATCGGAGAAAGCAGGCGCCAGGGGTGGGGTGGATGTGCAGTTAGGTTACTGCCCGCCACTAGCTAGAAACAATTTCTCTGAATACCTGCTGCTCCCTCCCTCCTTCTTCAGCACATGATGGAGACAGGGACCAGAGACACCCTCCCAGCCAGTGGCAGCCAAGCGACCGGAGGGGCAACTGAGTGCGGTGGTGTCTGCTGTCTGATGCTCTGGCGGACATCAGAGAACCGGAGTAGACCGCCCACGTATGTGCCCAGCTACTGAGGCAGCAGGCGGCGAGGTGGGGAACGGCAGCATGACCCGGAGCGGGAGTTCGTGACGGGCAGGAGCCTGCAACTTGATGCAGCATCCAGGTATACCCCACCACGCAGTGCCCACTCACCCCTGAACAGTGCCAGCAAGCCGCACACCCAGTAAGGCCACAGCAGTGCATTCCCCACACACCAAGACCCCAGCCTGGTGGTTATCAGTGTCAGCAGGATTCTGGTGAATCCCTCTTGTAGTTAGGGGCCCCATAACCCCCACCAGGAGTTCCAGGGAAGCGGGTAGTGTATCTGGACAAGAGGACACCCCATACGGGGAAGAGTAAAGCTGCCAGACACAAAGGCATTGCGGTGTGCGGCATATGTATAATGGAAATCACGTGTGTGGCATATGGATAATGGGCATCATATTATACATATGCCACACACCGTGATGCCGATTATACATTTGCCACACACGTGATTTCCATTATACATATGTCGCTCTCTTCTTGTCCCCGCTGTCACTCTCTCTGTGTTCCCGCTGTCACTCTCCCTGGGCCTTATTCTAGTTCACTCAGAGGCAAATTCCTTCTTAGCTGGACAAAACCATGTGCACTGCAGGTGGGGCTGATGTAACATGTGCAGAGAGAATTACATTTGGGTGGGGTTTTTCTTCAAAGTGAGATCTATATTGCAGTGTAAAAATAAAGCAGTCAGTATTTTCCCTGCACAGAAACAAAATAACTCACCCAAAGCTAAATCTCTCTGCACATGTTACATCTGCCCCCCTGCAGTGCACATGGTTTTGTCCAGCTAAGAAGGAATTTGCCTCAAAGAGTGAACTAGAATAAGGCACCCTGTCCGTTTGTCCTTGCTGTCCTTGAATTTTGGCTCATACCACGTGGCACAATGTGTTAGGGGCACTAGTATTAGCTAGTATAAGGGGTCCTACTAGTGTGGTATATAAGGGGTATGTGGTATGGTACGCTACACTTAAAGACACGCCCCCTTTTCAGTGGCCACGCCCCCTTTTTCGGAGCGCGCGCGCGCCTTCGGCGCGCGCATAAATAAGTCCTTTTTTTTCCATACCCCCACTTTCAAATTTCCACTTCGAGCACTGTATATATATATATCCATATATATATATATATATATATATATATGAGAGAGAGAGAGAGATCGGGTTCGGCCTGGCACTCCCTCAATGGGGTACAACTCACCCTGGTGCCCGCCGGGTCAGGAAGGTAGAGGCAAAGAAAAGTATACAGCGGCACTCACATAGGGATTTTCAACGAGTGTATTGGTGAAACAGCAAACCAATGTTTTGGGGTCTTAGTCACCCCTTTGTCAAGGTACAAGTGCAATTAAACTGCGGTCTAATTCAGGAAAATGTGACCGCAGTGTAAGGGCCGGCGTTGGGGGGGGGGGGTCTGGACATTTGCAGGGAGGCCACAGCCACTGCAATAGAAAATATGGTGGTTCTGTGAATGCATTTGCACAGGGGCATAACTAGATATTCGTAGGCCCCATAGCAAAAGTTTGTAAGGGACCTATGTACCAAAAATGGCATGGCAAGATTTTACGATGTATGCAATCATTTTTTTAACTTCTCTTCAATTTGCGAGTATGGCACCTACATAATACTGAGGGGGACCCTCCTCTCTGATACTTTCTATGCATGGCAGAAAGGCTTCCCTATGATATAATATAAAACATTAAGAATTTCCTGAGTAGGCTAAATATATTTAAAAGTGATCACAAATTCTCTCAAGGAGGGATGGATATACGGAAATAAACTGATAAAAAGTATTAAATGCTCCAGCGAGCACAGCATACGCCGTTTTATGCTCGCCATGCATGCGCTGCTTTTCCATCCATCACCATGCCTCCCGCTCACCCTATTCTACGCATCAGCTGCTCGCCCGCCCCTGACGGCGAGCATTGACTATTGCGGAGTATGAGGAGTAAAATGGCTCCATTTGTAGGCAGTGTTCAAATAATGCAGAGAATTGCTGAAAATACAAATTAGCCTAAAAAAAAAACAATTCCAAATCAGCAGACTGCTACTGCTGTGTATATCTCCTCAAATGCCAAATGAAGGAGTGAGGTAGAAGAAGTGTATCATGGGTAGAATAAACCGTTAGAAAAAAATGCATCATGAGGGGAAAAAAATGACCACAAAAAAATATATGTATATTAATGTGGCGATTCTAAAGAAAAAAAATAAAATAAATAATCGAAATCCCCCCCCCCAAAAAAGTGAGAAGCATTCTGCGTTTTAGCATTGAATACACAAATGTCGAGGTACACAATTTCTCATAAGAAAATAACGGCGAGGACCAAGCTGTGAATAGGGCAAAGCCCGCTGCTCATTTTTGCCAAACCGGGAGCATTAAATAGGGCGAGGACCATTTTTGGCGAGAAGCCTGGCCTTCTCGCTAAAGCAATCCTTGCCGGAAAAAAACAGTGAACTGGGAGCAATGAATACTGCCCATAGTGTTCCTAGGGTACACAGTTATTGGGGTGACCACTGAAGGACGATGTGGACGATCAACACCTGAAATAGGTTGGCATGGCTAAGGTCCACAGAGTTGGAAGTCGACATGAGGTTTTTCACGGTTATTTTTGAGCCAACATGTGCCAAGAGGCGGAATTTCATGCCCTGATAGAATAGAGATAACAGGATTGTATATGGCGCAATGCAGCCCTGATGTTACAGTTCCCAAGATGTCACCAACACCTTATAACCATACAAAAACACAGAAAAATTGAACTTTTAAACAATGAGGCGCAGGGTAT
Source organism: Crinia signifera (assembly GCF_055691185.1). Lineage (NCBI taxonomy): Eukaryota > Metazoa > Chordata > Amphibia > Anura > Myobatrachidae > Crinia > Crinia signifera. The sequence continues at coordinate 113,851,068 of NC_139222.1, read as the reverse complement.
ACTCAAAGGTTGTTTAGAGTCTTCTTCCTTGATGTGATTTTTTTTGATAGTGTTGATATCCAATCACAATGTCCGTTTTCCAGTCAAGGAATTTCATGCCCTACCATGCACTAGGGCGTTGAGAGAAAATGTAATCATGCCCGAAGTGGATGTGGTTCACTTTGCCTGTGTCCCTGTCAACATGTTGGTAACAGCACTCCCCCCCCCCACCCCACAGCATGGTAGTCAGCGGTGGCTGCAGGTAGCGCCCGCACCTCCCCCTCCTTGAAGCAGGTTGGCGGCGGGTGCTTGTAGCATAGCACTCCCCCACCCCCGACAGCATGTCAGTGGCGCCCGCAAATCCCCCCTCCCCGTGAAGCAGGTTGACGGCTACTTGTAGCACTTCACCCCCTTTACCCCCACACCCTCCCACGGCTGCTCGTCGGCTTCAGCTTTTTTTTCCCTACAGGGTGCTGGGTATGGGGGGGAGGGGGGGTGGGGTGGGGGGGGAGAGTTACACTTTTGCCTAGGGCACTGTGGGACATTGCACCGGCCAGGGCAACCTATTTCATGTGTCGACATAAGCCATGTCGGCCTACAGTGGTTAAACCAATGCATATCGATCGAATGACCCGTAACCACAGCAAGTTTCGTATAGATGATAAAAATACTATCCCAGATGTGTATTCCCTTGTATAAATGGGGTGGTGGTACGAATCTTTATGTATTTACCCTCTGTGTGAAGATATGAATGCTTACATACTGCTCATGTAAAACAAAGCAATGCTTACATGTATCCTTGTATAAAGGTTTCTTTAGCTTCAAATTTAAAATAAGCCAAAAAACAGATAAAAGTCTGAGAAGCATATACTGTAAACACCTACCCTTGGAAAAATGGACATCAAGGTGATGCTCACCAAAAGTAGCTCTTTTCTTTGGAGATGTGGGGTGCCCTTAGGTGACCGCCTTCAGTTAACACCAATGCATTTCAGTCACCTTGACAAGACATCCTTGTGTCATCACCTGGGTTTCCATCCCTCCCAGGGTAGCTGTTTATGTGATGTCACATCCATGTATTCTGCGTCCCCTCGCAGGGCTCGCTGCGCTCGCCACGCTTCGGACTCGGTGGCTCACTGCGCTCGCCACACTATATAAAATCAACTCCATGCGTAGTTGGATAGTGGGGGTATGAAATCATCCATGGGTGACTATACAATTAAAAATTGGGTCTTTACAATAAAAAATCGCATTGCATGATTTGTATGCCACTATATTGCATGCGATGCAATGCAATGCAATGAAAAAATCGGGCGCCCAGATATTACACAAGTACCCTGGGAGGCAATACGGATACATGGAATATAGATGAATTATCCATAGACTAGTGAAAAGTATGCTCCTGACATTTAATTTAGTAATCCATGTGTATCTGACGTGCTCTTTGTTTTACGAACTGGAAAATTAATAATACAGAGAGTTCAAAAAGTCCCACCGCTAGGTGTGTGTGCTAAGTAATCTGACAACATCATTTGTAAACCTTTTATTTGAATTAAAATATAAATGCTTGTTCAGCATGTCACTGTCCTCTGTTTCCTTAATAAATGTAATTCCAGAAGTAGGCTTATAAACCTGGGTGAAAGGTCATACAAAATTCATATTGCTTTGGTGGTTTGCTGTAAAGTACAGTACTCGGTGCAGCCTGTTACTCTCCAGACGTCCAGCCATATATTTAATGGATGCTTCTGTTCGTTGTGTTCACGGCTGATACATTATTTATGCCACAGCTGCGCATTGCTTAAAATCAGCTGAGTTTTATTTCATCCTCTTTGTGACAGATGAGCATGTTATTAAATAGAAAAGCGACGGCCTTTTAACACTAGTGGTTTTATAAAATCAATGAGCAATCTCCGACGCATAAATACAGATAATATTGTAGCCTCAAGCATTTTTAACCCATGTACTGTATTGTCTGCAAAACTGATGGCTGTCCAGTCCTATGAACATGTAGACAGGCTGAGATATTACAAATGACAGCAGGCTGCAGGCTCTATACTGTATGTTGGTGAAGAGGGGGTGATGACATTTCTGAGGGTAGTCTGTTGCCGTGTAAAGGATCTTTATACAGTAGTATAAACGTAATTTTATTTCATGGTTATATTTACGTACATGGTTATATTTCTGTTTTTCTATTAAATGCTTTTCGGTTTTACTCTTCAGTTGGTGTTCACCACCCTCACCATATCTCATGCTTATGCTACAGGTAGTTCGATGTAGTTGAAATGTTTACGTAAATTCAGTGTGCTGTGTGCACGAGCAAAGCAACATTGAGTTTTAAAGTCTCCATTTGCTCATGGGTGGACTTTATATTGATCTGTTAAGCATGGAAATAGCAAGGTTTACCATACAGCACATAAGAGGAAAGTTATTACATTTTCAATACCTACAAGGATTTAGGTGGATCTTCCAGATTTCTATGCATGAAGTGGTCTTAAACTGGGGAGCACATGTGTGTCTTGCAGGAGAGGCAGGGATGTTTAGCTAAAGCTCTAAAGGTGCATACACACGGGGGCGATTATAGCAAATATCACTGGAAATATGGTCGCTGAGCGACCATATTGCCAGTGATTGTAGTGTGCACCCGCGATAAATCGCCGGGTGCGCGCTCCCATTTTCAGCCCCTGAATGGTCGCTGGTCGGAGGAGCATGCTCCTCCGACCAGCGACTTACACTGCCTCTTCTCCCGGGAGTGTGTCATTTTCATCTGCGACCATCTCTGGTCGCAGATGAAAATAGGACACTGAGCAATATGATTGCTGAGCAATATATTGTTAGCAATATATTGCCAGGAATCATATTGCACCATGTGTACGCACCTTAAGATGTTCTGAGTAACATGCACAGAGAAGGGAATCCGGTTTTATATGGATCTCTTGGACAGCAGTTGCACCAGTTCAGCATAAAATCCGATGGTGGCCAGTGGGGGATTTCCCGCTAAGCACATGCTTTGGCCTGCCACTTCTATGCCGATGACCAGATGGGGCCAGGTGATTCTTTTTCTTTGTTTTTGCTTTTGTCATTATGGGCGAGATTCAGCAAGCTGAAAATGCCGTAAAAACCCAGTTTTCGCATACCTCCCAACAGTCCCGATTTTATCGGGACAGTCCCGATTGTCAGGGCCTGTCTCGCTGTCCCACCCGCGGGCGGCAGTGTCCCGCGGTGTGGGGGGGCTGTTGGGAGTCCCCCCTGTCAGCTGCTAAGCAGCGGGGAATAAACGCTGTGCGCATGCGCACAGCGTCTATTCCCGCAGCCAGGGGGCTGGGGGCATGGCTAGAGGCTCACAGAGCCTCTGGGTCATGCCCCCATAGCTGCAAAATGGGGGTGTGGCCTCGCGGGAGAGCCGCGAGTATAGGCCACGCCCCCAAATTAGGCCACGCCCGAAAATTTCGGCGCGCAGCAGCGTCCCGCCTCCTGACCTGCAGAAGTTGGGAGGTATGTTTTCGGGTTTTTTACGGCATTTTCATATGTAGCAAAGCCCCATTGCTCGGGCTTCGCTGCGGGGGGTTATGCCAGTTCCTATTTGGCGTAACCCCATGGAAGCCTATGGGCTTCCCTTTGCATCCCCCGCTGCCCCGCGCTGATCAGCGCCGCACCCCCTTCACCTGTGTCCGGGCAGCCTCCTGCTGTGCTGCCCGGACCAGTGATTTCCTCCGGCCTGCACCACTTCTGAGTGCAGAGAGGAGGAAGCGGAGCCCTTACAGCTGTGTAAGGGTTCCGGCAGGGAGGGGGGGACCCGGTGCACATCGCTGGACAGCGCTTTTGCGTTAATAATCGCATATGTTACTGCATATGCGATTATTAACTATGCGAATGCCGACGATGTGCACCGGGGATTATTAGTGAATCCCGCCCTATGACTTATGCAATGTGCAATTATTGATGGAGGAGGGCGCAATGATCAGTAAATTGTGGTGGCAGAGGGGGAGTGAGGTTGATGCTGCTTTGGCATTTGGGAGGCCCCAACATGAAGGGGGCAGTAACATGATGGGGGGGAGGGGTTGTGCTTATGGGTGGGGGACAGCATTTACAAGGCATGGGATTTGCCTTGTAAATGATTGCCCCATAAAAAAAACCTCTGAGTTCGACCGACATCCTGCTTAGCTGCGGAACTCGAAGGCTATTACATCTGTGTTTACAATCCGCATCCCATAGTCAAATGAACGCATTTGGATTCCAAGCTTACGCTGTGCTGTTTCGCTTTGTGCTTGCTTTATTTTCATGTACTTAATTGTGTACCAGACAGAGGACCACCTGTGTTCACCTTGTTGCATAGTATCACCATTTTTACCACCATTCCAGAGCCCTGCTTTCCTCTTTTTCTTTATAGATCTAGATGCAAGGATGGCTTTGAGAGGTCTCTAGACATATATCAGAGGTTGTGACCTAGTACTTCTTTTCTGAGCAGCCAGACAGGTGAAGCTGACGATGGTATAGACTCAGAGGAGGCGAAAATCCTGAAACAAAACATGTAAGGGGCTGGACATGTTGTCCGGATAGACCTCATCCCATATTACCTTAATACCACATGGTTTGCTGCCAGTAGTGGGCACTTGTTTCCTGTTCTTAATGAAGAGTAGAAAAGCTATCACTCGTCTTGTATATGCATATTCATGAGCTGTTTTTAAATATATACTTTAAGTGTATTGTATATAAAGTTATTTTACATTCCTTCTAAATTCTATAACTGTATGCCACTCCTCTAACTCAAGAACTCCCAACGTAGTCAAAAATAAAAAATAAAAATGTCAGCCTGACATGACAATTTTCCTGTAATCCTCAAGCCTCTAGTATAATTCCAGATTTTCAGTGGAAATCTTTCTATTCCTTACGTAAGCTGCTGGAGTGTGTTCCCTGTGATCTTCTTCCTCAGCACTGTCTCTTAAGAAATCCAAGTCTCCACTGAACTTAATTTTGATTAGGGCACAAGCAGCAGAGTACTATATTGTCCCCTCTGCTCCTGTGCTATGTATCCAGTAGGGCAGGGATTGGGGGACCTTTGGCCATCCCAGCATACCCTGCTATAGTTTTGCTATTTTGGCAATTCTTAAGGGCCAGATGTATCAAGCTTCAGAAAGTGATAAAGTGGAGAGCTAAATAAACAGCCTATCAGCTCCTACCTGTCATTTTTCAAATCCAGCCTGTAACATGTCAGGTAGGAACTGGTTGTCTGTTTATCACTCTTCATTTTATCACTTCTGAAGATCGATACATCTGGCCCTAAAACTGTTGCAGAGCATGCCTGGATGTGTAGTTCAGCAACAGCTGGAGGGCTGAAGGTTCCCTCCTTGCCCTGGCGTGTCAGAGGCTCATTATGGTGTGATGATTGTAGGAAGTGGAAGTGCTTGTACATTGGGGACTGATTTATCCTTAGTGACCTATACCTGCTAAGTTAAGTGATAGGGACAGTTGGATTTTATTTCTAACATTAAGGCAGAAGTATTAAGCACGGTAAAGTGATAAAGTGGGAGGTGATACTACACCAGCCAATAGACTCCTAACTGTCATTTTTCAAGTACAGCTGATTGGCTGCTGCATTATCACTGTCCACTTTATCACTTTACCAGGCTTAATACATCTCCCCCATTGTTCCCCCAATAAGATGGATTGAGTCTTTAAAATTGAGGAATGCACTCATACAGTAGGGTGCTCTTAAGCTATTTTTGTTTTGTTTAAATATTAAATACATAAAATGTTGCTGAGCTTATATTTAAATGGCTTATTTCTAATGTTGGCACTTAACATTTTGGAAGGCTTTTAATTATGGTAATATTGCAGTAAATCTTAATAAACCCTAAATCATATGCCACACTGGGGATCACATGAATACCAGGATCTATGTATTAGGGTGACCTCTGATAGTAATACAGTTTCCTCTTCCCTCCTTTGTTTGCCACACAGAGGAAATGGCTCAGTCCCAAGCACTGCGTACAGAATATCTGATGTCTGGGATGCGGACTCCCCCTGCTAGGAGGAATAGCAAGCTGGCAACGCTGGGCAGGATTTTCAAACCCTGGAAGTGGAGAAAAAAGAAAAGTGAGAAACTGAAGCAGTCCTCTGCAGGTAGGAGTGTGTGAGGACCAGTTTTGTCTCTCATCAAAAACCTAGGGAAGCCTAGCATACAGTGACACTGTCCTCAATAAGGGCCTAATGTAGTCTACACACTGTCAAGTGTTGCTTTAATATATAAGCAAAGTCAAATTGAATGCATTCGATCCCGATGCGTGGCATTGAAATTGAATAGAAAAATAGACTGTTCAGATTTGTACTATATAGTCTAAATCGAATGTGTACACTGTGCCACGTGATTCGATCTCGATTGACTAGAAAGTAAATTGCACCGTGTGTACAATACTTAAAACAGATCATATGCTGTGATCACCCTCTGCATGTGTCAAGGTTACCTTGCAGTCACTCTAACAGAGGATATAATAACAGAGTAATTGACAGGAAATGACCATTTGTGAGAATTAACCCCTTGGGTGGTATGCCTGGAAATTTTCCGGGCTTAGCCGCACTGCCGCAGCAGGCTGTCCCGGAAAATTTCCGGGCATACCACAAATATGAAATAGGTGCGCGCCAGTGGTGTCCAGGTGTGCACCACTGGCGCACTACCTCTTGAGGTCACATCCCCGAGTCCCCCCCCCCCAATCACCTGTACGGTCGCCGGAGTTCTTCTAGCCCCTGCCACTTCCCCAGCCTCTAGCCACCAGCCGCCAGTCATTTTGCAGCAGTGACGTAGGCGGCAGGCTAAGGGATGTTCGGGGCTGCTCGGGGGGACTCGGGAGCACTAAGATGCCAGAGCCCTCCAGAGCCATTGCGAAACATCCCCGAGCCTGCCGCCTGTGTGATGATTGACATGCGCCTGGGGAGCTCCGGCGTACTAACGCCGGAGTGAGGGGGAGGGGGGGGGAGCTCCTAATGATCTGTGGTGGATTTTGCTGGGGCAGGACAAACCTATAGATAATAGAGCTGGGAAGGAAAATTGACAAAGACTATAGTGACATTCTATCTCCCCTGGTAGAGACAACTAGACCTTTGATGGAAAAATCAGCTCTTATAGTACATGCCAGGGGTTTGGTTGCCATTGCAAACAACAAAGGTTCTCATGGGCACCACTGTGTAGTACCACTATCCAGGAGAAAGGATTCTGTGACAAAACAATTATCATTAATTCTTGCTTCTGGTATAGAATTAATTTGCTGCATCTGTCTCATAAATATATACCCAACCCACTCCAAAGCATACTTGCCTACTTTTTAAAACCAGTTTCAGGAAGATTATAGTTGTTAGTAGAATTTTGCACAGCACCCCATTGAGGAGGCATGTCAGGGCGTGTCTAGTTCCATATAAGGAGAGATTGTGAAAAGAGATTTTGAACATGGTACCTAGAAGCGTGGGTGTGTACTGCTACATCTGAGAGGAATCTTTTAAAATAACTTATATCCAAATGTAGATGAGAAGTGCTGGGAAATGGAGCTGATGATTCAATGTAAATGTATCTGTCTCTCATTCCTTTTTCCCCCACAAATGTAACAATGTAATGTGGGCTAGGTGAAATGAGGGAGATTGCTAGACTAATGAGGGAGATTGTTGCTATTTCAGGGAGTCTCCTGCAGAATGCAGGAGGGTAGGTAACTATTCTCCAAAGTGACATTACACCTCCCAGAGATACTTGTGTATATACTTATGTATATATACACATTCTACAGCAAAATGCCTTTGCTGCATTGAGGGTCACAATGACTGCTGAGGGATTGTCTAGATCAGGCATGTTTAGATCAGGCCCTCCACTGTTGTGAAACTACATATCCCAGCATGCCTTGCCATAGTTTTAGCATTCCCTAATAGCAAAATTGTGGCAAGGCATGATGGGACTTTTTGTCTCACAACAGCTGGCATTTATACATTGAAAAGACATTCCTCCCAATTGTCCAAAGCTAAAAGGGGCAAAGCCATAGGCGTGCGCAGCCCATTTTATTAGGGGGTGCACCATTGGAGGGGCGTGTACATCACGCCTACTGGGTGTGTCCATCACCGCCTACTGGGCACCAATGCAAACTAAATAGAAGGTGACTTATTTATGTATATGGGCTTCAGAATTAATCATTCCCACCAGACACACCAGAAACACCCTAACACATATACACGCACACACAGACATTCTAGGGTTAAATTTTGTTGGGAGCCAATTAATCTACCAGTATATTTTTGGATTGTGGGAGGAAACCAGAATACCCAGAGTAAACCCACGCAAGTACGGGGAGAATATACAAACTCCGCACAGTTAGAGCCATTGTGAGAATTGAACCCATGATCTCTGGGTTGTGAGGCAGTAATGTTAACTATTACACCATCTGTACTGCCCATTACACATAATGCCACTCACCGTAATGCCCATTACACATAATGCCACACACCATAATGCCTATCACAGTAATGCCCATTACACATAATGCCACACACCGTAATGCCCATTCCACATAATGCCACACACTATAATGCCTATCACACATAATGCCACACAGTAATGCCCATTCCACATAATGCTACCCAGCATAATGCCCATTACATATAATGCCACACACCATAATGCCCATCAAACATAATGCCACACACAGTAATGGACATTCCACATTATGCCAGGGGTTGACAAATTTTTGTAAAATTAGGGATAATAGGGACAGTGCGTGCTGAAGGCGCGTGCCAAAAATTTACAACGTAATGCCTTTTACACGTCACACACCCATTACATAATATACCACATGCCATAATGCCCAATACACATTATGCCACACACTGTAATTCCCAATACACATACCAAACACTGTAATTCCCATTACACATTATGCCACACACTGTAAGGCCCATTACATATTACGCCTCACACCATGATGCCCGTTACACCTCACACTGTGATGCCCGTTACATGTTGCGCCACACACTGTGATGCCCATTACATGTTGCACCTCACACTGTGATGCCCATTACACCTCACACCATGATGCCCCTTACATTTTATGACTCAGACCATGATGCCCATTACGCCTCACACCGTGATGCCCATTACACATTATGCCTCATACCATGATGCCCATTACGCCTCACACCGTGATGCCCATTACACATTATGCCATGCCCATTACACATTACTCCTCACACCGTGATGCCCATTACACATTCTGCCATAATGCCCACCCGGGCACAGGAAAATACAGGGGGCGTGGCTTAATCACGGACCCCCGTGGCCCCGCCCCCTTTTGAATAGACTCATGCTGACTGCTGAATCCTGAAGGAGCCAGGCCAGCCCAACGCAGCAACTGCTAGCCGGCCAGGGGAGGGGGCACTGCCGGTCATAGGAGGTGCTGCCTGCAATTGTGCTGGGGGTCATTAGGAGGTGCCTGTGCACCCCCGGCACCCCCCTTGCGCACGCCTATGGGCAAAGCCATTCGACATGAAGGGGGAGGGGAGCACGTGATGAGCATGAGTTTTTTGGCAATGATGGCAATACCCACTAACACAATCAGCCAGATGCACTAAGCTTCAAAAGTGCTAAAATGGAGAGTGATAAACAACCAGCCAATAGGCTCATACCTGCCATGTCACAGACTGTGTTTGAAAAATGTCAGACAGGAGCTGATTGGCTGGTTGTTTATCACTCTACATTTTAGCACTTTTGAAGCTTAGTGCATCTGGCCCAATGTGTTTTGTGTGTTGTATAATAATTATACTGAATGTAAATCTATTTTCAGTGTAAAGCAGCTTATCTTTTAAAATATGATTATCTTTATATATAATTTATGTCCATGTTCTAATCCTGTGTATAAAGATAGATTACTGTCCTGGTGGCACAAATTAGGTTCAAGGGTTTTATCCATTTAATTACTAATAAATGTGTTTTGGACCTGTTTTGTCATTTACTATTTGGTAACAAAGTAGCATCATAGAAGAAACCTGATAGTTTTTATTGAATGGAAATATTCCTAATGAGTAATTGTTTCTGCTCCCAGGTCTGGAGAAGAAAATCAGCAACAGACAGGGCCGTGACGATCTCATCAAGAAGGGGCTGTTAGAGATCATAGAGAAAGGTAACATTGGTCTCCGTGATGAATTCATGTTGGCTGAGCCTCGATAGTGACCATTTACTAATCTGTCATATTTCCATCATCATCATCGTATATGCTTAAGAGCACAGGTTCTCAAAGTCGGTCCTCAGGACCCCCACACCGTTCATGTTTTGCAGGTCTCCTCACAGAATCGCAAGTGAAATAATTAGCTCCACCTGTGGCTCTTTTATAATGTGTCAGTGCGTATTGAGCGCACCTGTTGAGTGACCTGGAAAACATGAACTGTGTGAGGTCCAGAGGACCGAGTTTGAGAACCACTGCTTTATAGGGAAAACAGATGCACAGGCTGATGACACTCTTCAGTATTAGATGTATATGGTTATAATAGAGAAAAAGTGCTTATGCTACCCACTATCATGTAGTGCAGTCACATGAATAATGTACACTTCATTCACAAGAACCGCTTTTATTTACATGCAGCATCAGGTGAATGTGCAGGGAGGATATATGCCTTTGTAACGCCATGACTAAACACATATAAATATGCATAAAGAATCAGAATCTGCACACGGTGTTAAATCTGAGATTATGGTCACTTGCAACATTGTATATAAATTCAACACAGGTGGACACAGTTGCAGATTGGTAGCAGGTACTGTACATTGTCTTAAGGTGCCCATACATTTATCCGATTTGGGTATATTTCATCCAATCCCGACGGATCAGGCCGAGAAATTGGCCCAAATTGGATGAGTTTGACATTCCATCTGACCCATTGTGCGGTTCTGTGCACATAGGGACAGATTGAACCTCCAGCAGGTTGAATCCGTCAGATCGCACCCATTAGTGTCACATCGCGGGTGCTTTTTAGCACCCGCGATGTGTTAGGTCCAATCTGTAGGTGTGTGCCAGCGGTGAAGCACCGTTGGCACACACCTATGTGTAGCAGCGGGGTCCGAGCTGTGGCGGGGAGCATGTAGCTGCATTTGCTGGGTCTCCAGTCTTTTAAAAATATTCTTTATAAATTCAGTAGTCGCTTTGTGCTCCACCGTCCGGCATATACCGCTACATGCTTTCCGCCGCCGCTCAGATCCCGCTGCCTGCCCCCCACCACTGCCAGTTTCCCAGGAGTTCTTTACATGCAATAAATTTCATGCAATTTATTGCATGTAAAAATGGTACATCAAATGCCAAAATTGTAAGCGAGCTGCCAGGGGCGCTGTGGGGGCAAACTGGTCCAACTTGTCCTTAGGACAAGTCAGACTAGTGTATGGGGGCCTTTAGATTCAACTGATAAATACATTTACATGCTTGAAATACCAACATTAAATAATACTGTGACATGTTTCAGTTGATAATACATTTACAGTAAATATTGATTGGCAGGAAACTTATAAAGGAATCTTTCCCTTTAATAAAAGTTAAATTTAACATCATCTTGGATTGAAGTGGTAATGCTAGTTTGGTACTCTTTACCTAGAACGGCGCCCATCGCGACCATCGAATGCACTAAAAAACGGGTGCGATGCGATGGCCGCGATTTCCCATAGGGACCAATGTTAAAAGTGAGATTGGACGCGATTTTAGTGTTCAATGCCTCAATGCCCGCGATTTTTCCATAGGAAACAATGTTAAATGGGCCACAGAACCCTAATAGTCCCCCTGAAGTCTGAAATGGCCCCCACAATTTTTAACGGCACCCCACGATCAACATCAACCCGAAGCGTGGCGAGCGCAGCGAGGCCGCGAGGGGCGGCGGTACGCGTCCTCCGACCTTTTCATACCCCCACTATCCACGTCGGCGTGGAGTTGAGAATAGAATAGTGCGGCGAGCGCAGCGAGCCACCGAGCCCGAAGCGTGGCGAGCGCAGCGAGCCCCGCGAGGGGACGCGGATACCTTCACAGGTAAACGCGTCCCCTCGCGGGCTTCACAGGTGTCCGCGTCGCCACGGACACCTGTGAAGCCCGCGAGGGGACGCGTATAACTGTGAAGGTATCCGCGTACGCTCGCCACGCTTCGGGCTCGGTGGCTCGCTGCGCTCGCCACACTATTCTATTCTCAACTCCACGCCGACGTGGATAGTGGGGGTATGAAAAGGTCGGAGGACGCGTACCGCCGCCCCTCGCGGGCTCGCTGCGCTCGCCACGCTTCGGGTTCACGTTGATCGTGGGGTGGCGTTAAAAATTGTGGGGGCCATTTAAGACTTCAGGGGGACTATTAGGGCTCTGTGGCCCATTTAACATTGATCCCTATGGGAAAATCGCGGGCATCGCGGGCATCGCGTCGCACCCGTTTTTTATGTACCCGCGATGCCCGCGATTTTTTTACCCCCGACGCCCGCGATGCTAATCGCGGGCGCCGTTCTAGGTAAAGAGTACCGCTAGTTTATATTGGGTAATATTCTTGAAATAATAATCCCTATAAATACGCTACTGATTACTAGCTAGCAGCTGTAAAACCCCTAAATACTCCAATGTTCATGCAGTGGCATCCCCAGGGCCACCATCAGTGGTGGTGACTGCTGGGACTCCAGGCCTGGGCCCAAACAGCAAGGGTGCCCAGGACTGCTGTTTATTAAGTATAATTTGTCATAAACAATGTTCACATTTCCCTTGAAGCAATGTGGAGTAGTGCTGCAGACTGTGGTGGTCTTACCAATCATGTTGGGGTTTAAAGAGTGGGGAGGGGGGTTCCTATTTTGTCAGTCCCAGGACCCAAAAATTTGTGTGGCAGTGCTGGGCATCCCTAGCTTAATAGACACCCAATAGGGTCTCGTAAGTCAAGGGCATGGCCTCCTGGGCTAAACCACTGTTGTAGCCACTGCGATGGTCCAGGGGATGCAAGGTGCCCCTGGAGAATTCCTTGCCTGCAGTGGTGGCTCTGGGTTCTGCACTTAATGTTAAAGAACTGAGTTAATGTCACTAAGGAGTCTGCACTTTGTCACCCCTGTCCCTGAGGAATCAGCACTTTGAGGTTACTGTGATACCGAGAGGAGGGGGAGCAGGTACTTTTTTACCTGGGCACAGGTCTGATGGAGGGACCCTCTACCCCTCTTTGTCTTGCAAAGACAAAGAGACAGAGCAAACTAACTGCCGCTGCCTCTCTCCTCAGCCCAGCACACTGCTCAGTGCTGTGTGCTGACCTAGGGATAGACGCAGCGGCAGCCTGTCCTCTCTCTTTCTTCGAGTGGATGTGCGATGCTGCCCTCCTGCCCCCTTCCAGTGGTGAAACCCCCTAATTTTACTGGGGCACCTCAGATGTCAACCCCCCTGTCAGAGGGTGACACTGGGGTGCAGCCCGGACCTCCCACACCCTCTTAGTCACATCGCTGTGTCCATTTGTAATTAATAGTGGTCTGGTACCAATAGTAGGGGAGGCATATAAGGGGATATTATAATCCCTAATATACTGGACATGAACCCAAAAGAAGAGTTTGAAGCATGTAGTTATTTTTAATTTGTAACTACTACCTTATCATTTTCAAGAGAATTATATTGGAAACAAGGATTAATATGATAGAATTTAAGATATCACATTTAATCAATCTGATGAGATATGGTATTAGAGGATATCAACTATGTTCAGTGGTGGATTAAGCACGGGGTGACAGGGGCAGTCTGCCTGCGCTCCTCAATCCCACTGCATTAGCACGGGGCGACAGGAGCCCAGCACCGGCAGCAGTGTGGGGGCAAATGCTGCCGGTGTTGGGCTCCTGTCGCCCCATGCTTATACAGTGGGATTGAGGAGCGCAGGCAGGCAGGATGGCGCAGCGCAGACAGGAAGGGGGTCCCTGCAGCAGTCTGGGCGGTCAGTGCCAGGGTCCCTGCCGCGGATAGGAACTAGTAGCCAATAACGCTACTAGTTCTCATCTGCTGTAATGACCCCGCCACTAACTTCCCATACACTGCAGGGACCACAGCAATGACTGCTCAGACCGCTGCCGGGACCCCCTGCGCTGCCCAGGTACCAACCTCCCAGGGGGGGGGTCTGTTGGGACCCCAAAGACCTTAATCCGCCCATGACTATGGTAGTCACTTATGAACTGTACAAATATATACTGTATCATCAATAAACTGTATTGTGCAAAGTGATCCTAGGGTGTGGTATAGCAGGTTGACAATGTCTTTGATAACAAAGGATCAACATGCACAAAGTCGACACTAGAAATAGGCTGACACAAGGAAAATGACAACATGACTTTTTCACATTTTTTGGTATCAGTGTCCACACCTGAGCACGGATAGCTCTGCTTGTCATGCTTCGGACCAGTGCCTCCTTCCACTATATCTGTCCTCATGACTACTATTCCCATCTGGAGTCTATGTAGATGGTATGAAAAAAAAAAAAAGAAGAAGAAAAATCACCAAAAACTCATGTTGATCTTTTTATGTCGGTCATAGCCATGTCTAATTTCAATCAGAAAAAATATATAGATTTAGCAGCAGATTAAATATGAGTATGATCGTGAGGAGAATTATTGATGGCCAGATTACGCGATTAGGTGTCACAACTATTTGGCATAATGTGTATAAGGGGTACTACTGTGTGGCATAATTTACAATAAGAGGTACTACTGTATGTACATCAATATGGTGTCTGCCTACAATGTAACAGGTGATGGGTTCAAATCCTGATTATGAAAAGTTTGAAGAGCATTACTGCTAGGAAATGTATGATTTTAATATACAATATTCGTCATGTTAACCTGTGTGTGTGTGTGTGTGTGTGTGTGTGTGTGTGTGTGTGTGTGTGTGTGTGAAGCTATGGTGACAGTGTGTATGCCCTCTGGGAGCAGTCTGTGTAAAATTGCATGGGGAGGGGTGACACAGACTGAAATGTTGCTTAGGGCCCCATGAGCTCTTAATCTGTCTCTGACTTGTACAGTATACATTTAGACTACTTCCCTTCTCTTCACATATATAGCACACATTTATAGTAGGTTGCAGAGGAAACTTGACAACTTTGATTTGTACTGGACATAGAGTTTCAATAAACCAGGCTTACTGTACGCAGCACAAAGCACTTTACCATTTACAGTATGTCACTTTCTGAGGCACATGAGAGACTTAAATGTTGATATTATTATTTAAACTGCACAAGCACAGAATATAGGGCCTTATTCAGACCTGATAGCATGGCTGCAAATTAGCAGGCCATCTGATTATTGTGATCGTAGCACTCATGCACAGGTCCTTCCTGATGAAAAATCCATGATCTTTATTTTTTGTTGGCAGTCCCCAAGCTGATTGACAGGTAGCTGGTGTTTTTGGGTTTGCACCCAGCCGTTTAGTGGGAATGTCAGGGTAAAATGCAGGTGTTGCTGGGCTTCTTTATGGAGGGCCTCTGACGTCCTCTCCGGGCCCCAAACAGCCTGTCTTTGTTACAGCCACCGAGCAGGTCCTGGGCTATGCACAGACTGCACACATGAAAAATAAGTTCTATGGTGATTGATTGCGAAGGGATTCACAGCTATTCACAGGGGCTGTGATATTTTAGCCACTGCCTCAGGCCCATAGATTCTTAAGTAAATTTTAAATGATAGTACATGGCAAAACTACAGCAAGGATTATCATGGCTACATCTGTAGCATCAGAATACTTGTTATATAAAATGACCTTTGTACAGCTAATTGTCCACTGTGTTTTTATTAAACATCGTATCTTGTTCAGGCCAGTGTATGTAGTGCTCCCACCAAATGCACATGCAGAGGTGTAAATTCATCCCAGTCGCCTGGAGGCAAATAGGAATTCTGTACCCCCCTCCCGTTAAAGGTTTGACAACAGCCAGTGGGTCTAGGTTAGACGCTAAAAATTCACTGGTATGCATCATAAATCAGTGTCCGATCTAAAGCCCATACACACTAGGCGATACTGTTAACAATATCATCTAGTGTGGACAATCCATATTGTTAACGATGCTCGCTCTTGAACGTCGTTAGTGATGAGTGATATCTACTGAACATGCAGGTCAATTTGGCAATATAGCCAAATGGCCTGCATGTCCAGCGGGTCCCGAGGATGTCACTGAACAGTATCGGCGGCTGATGCCATTCAGTTTGAGCAATATTCTCCGGCTGCGGCTGATATGGGTAACTATATCGGACGCGGTTGTGTAGTGTGTGTATGGGGCTTTACAGTCCAGAAACAGTGGTGTGTGCACTGTCCCTTGCTGCAGCACAGGCTGAGCGGTACCACGCAGGAGCCGTCATGTTCCTATTTTAGGTTTTATCAGGGGTCCTAGGATAGTGCTGAATAAATTGCTCAACTGGAAGTGCAGCAGTCTTGGATACTGCTGTGAATCACACAGGTGCCCCTTTAGGGTCGGGACTTGGAGGCAGGCTGGGAGTTACCTTTTTTTTTTTTCAATCTGCTCCTCTCACACTTAGGGGTAATCTAATTGGCTGCTCTGAGTAACAGCCCATCTATTTAAGAGCCTATCCACAGAAGCTCTATACGCCTTAAACTCCTTTCTAAATGCTTTAGTCTGATACATCTACACGTCTACATCCCAACTGTTTTTTTTTCCAGAGTTCTAGTGCTCAGGATGGAAAAGGAATAGCAGAAACCCCCTTTAAGTGAACACTGTGGTGACTACCTGCCTCCCTCCATAAACCTGTAATTACAGTACCTACAATGACAATTACAATTTTCAATTAAAAAGAAATGTACAAATCCCACAGAGTTTTACAGTCACGCTGCTCCAATTATTTACTGCTGTTCTGTTACTGAAACTCATGGATTTTACGTGGGAGCATTTAGAATCCAGTTTTCTATCAACCGCCCACCTGGAACTCAGTGATTTTATGTTTTTTTTCTGTGTGTTCTAGGTAGATGCTGTCCTCTTGTGGTGAAAAGTGAGATGTGACGATCAGCCGTACTTAGATGGGGTGTTTTTAATACTGTTGAGAAGCTGTGAAAGGGAATTATAGGCCACAGAATTGCAGTTGCAGTATGAAATAGCAGTCATATTTGAATATAATTTGCTGGGTGTGGAGTACATTCTTGTCTTAATTGTTTTATGATACTGTGTTCTCACTGTGAGTAAGAAATACACGGCTTTTAACCGCATTAAAATGCCGGGGACTGCAGGGACGGACCCCAGTTCTCACTACAAGGCAAATTCCCGGGTGAAGAAGTTCTACCCGGTAATTTGCATTTTTACACAGGTTTTTATGCAGTGAGAACAGGTCAACCCGTGTCTGCATACCCGGATCTCAAACAAGGGTAAAAAGAAGGGTTTTACCCGTGTATGAGATCCGGGTATGTGACCCGTTCACATTGCAAAAAACCTGTGTTAAAAAGCACATTTCCGGGTCGACATGATAGACCCGGGAATTTGCCTGCAGTGAGAACATGGTATAAGACACACATTTACAGGCCCCCTGCAAATATTTATACAGTATAGACACACAATTGTAGACCTGGAATGATTACAACCCCATTTCTAAGTGATCCGTCTACATAACTTAGAAATGAAGTACGGATCGCTCCGTGTGTATGGTCGGTGGCGATAGCGATGTGCGGTCCTGAGCGTCACGATCGCCTGACTAGATTAATACTGCATGCAGTATAAATCTAGTCCATCGCCAGTTTTCACTCAACACTGGCCGTGACAGATCGCTCAGCACACATCAATGGTGCAGCACTGTGTGCTGAGCGATCTGTGCTTAACTAGATCCCTCTGCACACTGCCCCTGTCGCCCTGTGTATACAGGACATAAGTAAGTTATTCTAGCCTCCTGGTAATGATAATCCCGACGCCACAAAGAATCTGGTGACAAATGCCAACATCGGGGAGGATGCAGTTGCTGGAATCCCAACTTCAGGCATGTAAGTATGCATGAAGTGATAGCGTTAGGGTGAAGGGGGGATAGGTGTAGGCAGGTTTATTTATGGTTAGGCTGCAAAGGGGTGGGAGGATTAGGGATAGTCTTCGGGGAAGGATGGTTAAAGTTAGGCACTTAGAAGGGGGTTAGGTTTAGGTGGCAGGGTAAAGCGGTTAGAGTTAGGCACTAGCAGGAATGGTTAGGGATTATCTCCATTGGAATGTCTACGTTGGTATTCTGACTACAAGAATCTCACCAATACTCATCTATATGTATCCCATTGGAATACCACACCTCCTATACCATAGACATACACTGAGCTTGTGAGCCTTTAGTTCTGGTGTAATTTGTTTGTACCGTGTGATTCAGTTACATCCCCTGTATATAAATACACATTTCCCTGAATTGACAAAACCAGTACTTCAACTCCGAACCTCATACATCGCAGTCAGACAACTAACCCATGCAACTACTTGCATCTGCATGGCAAGCCTGGTAACAATATGAAGCAAGTTGTAATGGTCCCTTTAAAATCCTTGCAGCATCGCTGATTTTAGTAGTATCATTCCTCCCAACAATCATCTTGTTGAATTGGGACCATCTGTAGGCCTTAGGTGCTGGCCTAATAGGGAGTGGTGGAGTCTCATATACATAGTTTCCTAGTGGGCCTTCCCCCAATTTCAGCTATGTGGCCTGTTACCATGTGTAGGTAAAAATCCCATTCAATGTCACCATAACTGTAGCATCACAGGGTGTTTCTCATTAGTCCATATTTAAGCATTATTTCCAAACATGAATGAATTACAAGTTTTAGCCTTATGATAAATGCTGACTTTTCTCTTCACAGTTACGTTATGGTAGTTTCTTTACACTCGAAAAAATTTAGAAAAGTCCCAAGGCGCAATCTCGGAGTCCCTGCTGCCACAATATTGATGGAGATTCACTGCAGTTTTCTCCTTTTGTCAAATTTGTGGAAAGAAATAATATTGAAGGCGCTTGACTCCGATGATGATAGATTGGATAGGGGAAAAGAATATATAGGACAGTATGTCAGTGGACTCTTGTTCAGAACCGTAACTGTATTAATCCACAAGATAAGGTGGCAAGGATGCGTACTTTTTACTCACAATTGGAGTGGTATATGGACTCCTATCTGGGTTTCTTTATGACGGGATCTGTGGTTAAAACGTGTCCCAGTCGGGATGTCCCTCGTTGTGGGTATCGTGCAGATAAATGAAAAAAAGAACCGTAAGTTTATTCCTTGTAATGAAAATCAGTTATTTGGAGGATAGCGGGAACCAGTATTGCGTACCAGACTTACTGGGAAACATGCATTAACTTGTGCGTAAAGGTTTCTTTTTTAACAGGATCACCAGGAGTGTGGGAATCTGTAAACAGTTTATATGCGTACCGTACTTACGGTGCATAACACGGTGATACTCCTATCTGGGTATCTTTTTATATAAACGATCTCCTCTGTAAGCTCTCATAAGCTGGCTCTGATCTCGAGCACAGAATATTTCTGTATCATTCCTCTGCTGCCTCCTGGATGTTCTTGCTGGACAATCCTTTCTGCCTCACCTGTTCAGAAAGTGCAACAGGTGAGGCAGAAAGGATTGTCCAGCAAGAACATCCAGGAGGCAGCAGAGGAATGATACAGAAATATTCTGTGCTCGAGATCAGAGCCAGCTTATGAGAGCTTACAGAGGAGATCGTTTATATAAAAAGATACCCAGATAGAAGTATCACCGTGTTATGCACCGTAAGTACGGTACGCATATAAACTGTTTACAGATTCCCACACTCCTGGTGATCCTGTTAAAAAAGAAACCTTTACGCACAAGTTAATGCATGTTTCCCAGTAAGTCTGGTACGCAATACTGGTTCCCGCTATCCTCCAAATAACTGATTTTCATTACAAGGAATAAACTTACGGTTCTTTATTTCATTTATCTGCACGATACCCACAACGAGGGACATCCCGACAGGGACACGTTTTAACCACAGATCCCGTCATAAAGAAACCCAGATAGGAGTCCATATACCACTCCAATTGTGAGTAAAAAGTACGCATCCTTGCCACCTTATCTTGTGGATTAATACAGTTATGGTTCTGAACAAGAGTCCACTGACATACTGTCCTATATATTCTTTTCCCCTATCCAATCCATCATCATCGGAGTCAAGCGCCTTCAATATTATTTCTTTCCACATAGTTTCTTTACACTGTTCTTGTTCAATACAATTTGTATACTGATTTTGGTTTATTGCATTTTTTTCCTTTTATAATAATGATCCAATTACATTTTCATGAATTATTTGCACTACAATGCTCCAAATATTCCACCATTTATGATGGTCATTCACTACAGATCAAACCAACTGATTTTTCAGATCCTGAACCTAAGGTGTGTCCACAAGAAGATGCCACAGGAGAGGGCCTCAAAGACTCTTCACCACCTACAAGCCCAGAACCTTCCTCTGAAGAGACACTGCAAGAGTCTTCTACAGCAGCCTTAGGGAATGTCAGCTCCTTGGATGAAGACCGACAAACTGAGCAGACAGAAGAGGACGAAGGTATCTCACTGTAGCAATGCTGAGGATCAGCAACTCCTCTAATTATAAAGCAGATGTTCAGATACAGTCAAACCACACTATAGACACCTTTGTTGATTCAGTAGTATAAACCAAGCTTGGCAGCTAAATATTATCTAATGATGTCTGTATTTTGTGTAATTCATCTTTGTTTCCATTCTATTATAATCTGCAACAATATGCAATGAGAAGGCGGTAAGAGGTTAAGATAAAGTAAACAGAATCCAGGCATCTTTTACTCTAAGGCAGTGGTACTTAAACTTTTTTGTAATCATGGCACCCTAGTGGGCCAGCTGTACTAAGCTTCAAAATTGATAATGGAGAGCGATAAACCACCGGCCAATCCGCTTGTAACTGCCATGTTACAGGCTGTGTTTGATAAACAACCAACCAATCAGCTCCTACCTGACATTTTCACTCTCCAATTTATCACTTTTAGAAGCTAAGTACATCTGGCCCGGAGTATCAGAATTTTTTTTTCTCACAGCACCACTAGTATAAGTTTCTTATTGAGAAATGGAGTATTTGTTCTACGCGATTTAAGTAAATTGTGTTTATATATCACCGATAGGTACAGATGTGTGTTGAAGGACAAGACTTCTGCTTGTTCACATAGTTTAGGATAGGCAAAACCCAAATGCTGGTGGCTACCAATCTTAATGACCATAAATAATTTGCATTGGTCCTGGACCACCAACCTGAGGCACCCTTGCAAGGGTCCCGAGGTACCCCAGGGTGCCACTGCGCACAGTTTGGGAACCACTGCTCTAGTTGATAAATTTACTAAGATAGAAGTTCTATTGAATATGGGATGATGGTATGGGCAGCCAATCAGATTCTAGCTATTAGCTCTACAAGGTGCTAAATAAATAGGAAGTAGATTCTGATTAGTTGCTATGGACATCCCATCTTCAACAGAACTCCCATCTTTCTAAATGTATACCTAGGTGTTAAGAGAACACAAAAAAGACAGTATAAATACTTATTTTAGTTTCCTTATAACTTTGATTGATGCAGCTTAACCTCCCTTCAAATGGCCTGAACCTATTCTTCCCCCTCCCCCTCAGGATAACACTCCCCTCTGCCCCGCCAACCACCCTCCTGTGCCTAACCCTAACCCAAACCCTTCTACTCACTTCTATGATCTGTCAGCATTGTCTGCACTGCGTTCAGGTGTCAGAATTTTTACTGCATCCCGAAGAGACACATTAGAGACAATCAATAACAATTACCGCCAGATAATGCAAGCACAGGCTTCTAGAGGTGGAGCATTGCTACAGGCAGATGGATTTATATGTGGAAGACTTGGACCACAGAGCTATGAGAAATAACATCAACATCCACAACTTTCCTGGGAGAATTCCTGAGTGACAGAAGTTTTTCCTATATATTTTATATTACTACTGAATACTGAGCCATGAGGTGTAGTGATTACAATGCATTATTATGCTACTAATGAAGCTATCTGAAAGAGACCAGAGATCATCTGACAGATCTGGACAGCATAGCCATGAACACGTCTCATCTCTCACTCCAATGTAGATGTCATTTCCAGACCTTTACAGACAGTGGAGCCTCCGTGTAGGGCTTCACAGTGAGACATGTTATTTGTAAAGCTGCCAGTATCCGCTCAACTTATCAGTTTGGGATCATCACCTCATCAGCTGAAGACACTCTAGCTTTCTCCCAGAAGGATCCAGATGTACAGTCGATTTGGAATTCAGCCAGAGCATCTTGCCAGGGAAGCAAATCTCCTGCCTCTCCCTAATATCTCAGGAGTCGAGCGGTTTACCACATGATTTAGTTGATGGTGAATAAATAGATGTCAGCTTTAAGGATTAAGTTGATATTTTTGACAGTTCAACTGAACTGCCCACTATTCCTCCCCAGTTTTATTTTCTATGTATAGCTTATGGCCAGGATGCTGAGCACTCCAAGTGTGTGGTGGTGTGGATTCAGCAGTTGTGGATGCTGTCACATGGCTTACTACTACAGTGTCATACTGGACAAGTACAGTAGTTCTTGAATTTTTTTTTTTTTTAAGATTTTTTGCTTTTTTTTTTTTGTTCTACATAGTCCAACATAGATTGGACTGCCAGCTGCGGGAATATTTCTATGACTATGACCCTTCCACTAAAGTATCACTGCTATTTCTGAAATCCAGACTAAAGGTTACAATTTGCTAGTGATATCCTAGCACAGGGATGGCCAGACCTTTACACTTGGTGATCTACACTAAAGTCTGGATATCTTTCCCGATCTACCAAATATGGACATATCTGCACTCTTTTGGTGCTTGCTCAGAACATGGGTTATGGCTTCATGTCAAGGGGCACAAGACTGTCCCGCCAGAATCGGACTAGTTAGAAGATATGGTTTTTATGGCTCTGTGCCAATGAAACATCACCTATCAAAAAATTAATTAGGTGAGGTACAAATTCCCAAATTGACATCCATAAGGTCACAATACCTGCAACAGAAGAAGGACAGACAAAAAATCCAGACACATTTTGGTCATTTATTCTAATCCTAATTTACATCTACTGCAGCCTAACCCTAATTGTCGTCTTCGGCTGACAAAGTCTCCCCCTAGTGCCTAACCCTAATACTCTCTGTCTGGATCGGTCTGCCTTGTAGATGTTGAGCATTAGGATCCTGACAACATGCCATTTTCAATGATATTAGTCTATTACCACTGTGAATTCGTACCCCCCCCCCCCCCACACACACACACACACACAAAGCATACGTACACATTATACATACACACAAACAGCATACATACATATAAACACACACACAGTGTGAGGAGTAGAAGTTCTTTGAGCATGCTGCGTAGGTGGCACTAGCCAGTGCAGAGATGGTGACAATCCCAACTGAGGGGTAGATTTATTAAGCTCGGTGAAGTGATAAAGTGTCTGCTTTTTATCATCGGCCAATCAGCTCCTACCTGTAATTTTTTCAAACCAAGCCTGTAACTTCACAGTTAGGAACTGATTGGCCGCTGATAAAAACCAGACACTTTATCACTTCACGAGCTTAATAAATCTACCCCTCAGTCTCTAAAAACTTTTTTTTAAATTTAAAATTTCATGCAGTGCTCGGCGAAAGGCACGGGTTGTGTGTGTGTGTGTGTGTAAGGATTTATTCACAATATTAGTGGAAGACAGGTAGTTTTTGTGCTAGTAGCAGCAACACTAACCGGTCTGGGACCCTTTCCACTTACAAACTCAATCCCAGAAGCAGATTCAATGGCATCTTACCTTCAATAGCCATGTGGCATCTTTATATACATGTAACGTCACTTGCGTACATCACTCATTCAGGTCCTCTGTTTATAGCATAAAATAACCGGTACTGTTCTAAGCATGGTTTTCTCCAGCTCTTAGGTTATAGGAGAACAAAGGAAACTCCTAACAGATCTGAACCCTCCAGCAGTCACACAATACTGTTAGACTATGTTCTGTCTTGCGCTCAAAAATCCTCAAGGACTTTCCTTTCCACCTGATTAACCCAGTCTTGTAATTATCCACATTAATCATTTTGTATGTAACTCGGAGGATGCCCTGGGCCGTCCACACATCTAACGACACCAGCCTGTAAGATCTCAAGAGGAAAGCGTTTTCTCACAGCCTACTAAGAGAAAAGGGGAAAGGAACTATTTAATCTATTTAATGTGGATATTTGTCTATAGTCAGTGCGATAACTGGCTCTGGCCATGATGTGAGCACACAGAAGATAATGCGACATGGTATAAGGACATATTTTTGAAGTATCGCTTTTATTTATTTTTTTAACCCAGAAATAAGGACTCTATCTGTAAATAGGGGTTTCCATATGTGCTAGAATCCCAAGGCCTATTGTATTTATCACAGCAAAATTAAAGTCTACCATTCTGGGTAAATGGATAAAGAGTATTGGTAGTATACTGTAGGTGTCAAGTGCACACAGCAGCTGAATCAATTCAATAGCCTATATGAAGGTTTCTCTCCATTTACCAATAAAACGTGCATACAAAGGAAATGGATATGGACTAAACGCGTGCCATGATCAGGATATATTCAGTTTGGTGTGTACCACTCTTGATAACAGGGATGTGATGCCAATGCAGCTCGCATGAATACCATAAGAGAAAAAAGGAACTTGTATAGTGAAGTACAATTTAATACAACAAATAAACAGCACAAGTTTAACCCCTTCCTGACAGAGCCAGTTTTTGCGTTCCTGACAGAGCCCTTTTTTTCAAATCTGACATGTATCACTTAAGTGGGGATAACTTTTTTTTGCTTTTACTTATCCCAGTGATTTTGAGATTGTTTTTTCGTGACACATTGTACTTCAAATTAGTGGTAAATTTGGGTCGATACAGTCTGTGTTTTTTTGTGAAAAATACCAAAATGTCGTAAAAAAATGGAAAATTTAGCAATTTGCAAAATGTTAAATTTTCTGCTTGTGAGACAAATAATCATACCACTCAAAATAGTTAATAACTAACATAGACCATATGTCTACTTTATGTTTCCATCATTATTTCAACTTCCTTTTAATTTTTTTGGACACTAGGAGGCTTACAATATGAATAGCAAATTCTCAAATTTTCAAGAAAATTTCAAACACTGATTTTTTTTAGGGACCAGTTCAGTTCTGATGTGACTTTGAGGGACTTGTATGTGAGACACCCCCATAAATGATACCATTTCAAAAACTGCACCCCTCACAGTATTCAAAACAGCATTTTGGAAATTTGTTAACCCTTTAGGTGTTTCACAGGAATTAAAACAATGTGTAGGTGAAATTTCAAAATTTCATTTTTTTTGCAGATTTGCAATTTTAATACATTTTTCTAAGGAACACAGTACATTTTACTAGAGAAATGTGACTAAAAATTGATTCCCCCAATTCTTTTGTTTTCATAAATATCCTATATGTGGCCCTAGTGTGCACGTTGACCAAACCACAGGCTTCATAATAGAAGGAGCACCTACTTGATTTTGGAGCCTCCTTTTTATGAGATTATTTTTTAGGCACCATGTAGGTTTCTAGGCACCATAAGATGCTAAAATTTAGGAACCCCCCCACAAGTGACCCCATTTTGCAAACTACACCCCTCAGGGAATTCATCTAGGGGTATAGTGTACATTTCAAACCCCCAGGGGTTTCACCAATTTTGATACAACTGGGCAGTGAAAATGAAAAATTACATTTTTTTACACAAAAATGCAGTTCTGGCTCAAAATTTTTCATTTTCAGAAGGTATGAAGGAGAAAAAGCACCCCAAAATCTGTGCCCCAATTTCTCCCGAGTACGGCAATGCCTCACATGTGACCAAAAAATACCATTTGGGTGCATGGCAGGACTCAGAAGGGAAGGAGTGATTTTTGGATTTTGCAGCTCAGATTCTGGTGGAATTTTGGTGGGTGCTATGTCGCATTAGCAAGACCCCCCAAGCACCAATACAGTGGAACCCCCCCACAAGTGACCCCATTTTGCAAACTACACCCCCCAGGGAATTCATCTAGGGGTATAGTGTACATTTCAAACCCCCAGGGGTTTCACCAATTTTGATACAACTGGGCTGTGCAAATGCAAAATTACATTTTTTACACAAAAATGCAGTTCTGGCTCAAAATTTTTCATTTTCACAAGGAATGAAGGAGACAAAGCACCCCAAAATCTGTGCCCCAATTTCTCCCGAGTACGGCAATGCCTCACATGTGACCAAAAAATACCATTTGGGTGCATGGCAGGACTCAGAAAGGAAGGAGTGATTTTTGGATTTTGCAGCTCAGATTCTGGTGGAATGTTGGTGGGTGCTATGTTGCATTAGCAAGACCCCCCAAGCACCAATACAGTGGAACCCCCCCACAAGTGACCCCATTTTGCAAACTACACCCCTCAGGGAATTCATCTAGGGGTATAGTGTACATTTCAAACCCCCAGGGGTTTCACCAATTTTGATACAACTGGGCAGTGAAAATGAAAAATTACATTTTTTTACACAAAAATGCAGTTCTGGCTCAAAATTTTTCATTTTCATAAGGTATGAAGGAGAAAAAGCACCCCAAAATCTGTGCCCCAATTTCTCCCGAGTATGGCAATGCCTCATATGTGACCAAAAATGACCAGTTGGGTGCATGGCAGGACTCAGAAGGGAAGGAGTGATTTTTGGTGGTGGAATGTTGGTGGGTGCTATGTCGCATTAGCAAGACCCCCAAAGCACCAATACAGTGGAACCCCCCCACAAGTGACCCCATTTTGCAAACTACACCCCTCAGGGAATTCATCTAGGGGTATAGTGTACATTTCAAACCCCCAGGGGTTTCACCAATTTTGATACAACTGGGCAGTGAAAATGAAAAATTACATTTTTTTACACAAAAATGCAGTTCTGGCTCAAAATTTTTCATTTTCAGAAGGTATGAAGGAGAAAAAGCACCCCAAAATCTGTGCCCCAATTTCTCCCGAGTACGGCAATGCCTCACATGTGACCAAAAAATACCATTTGGGTGCATGGCAGGACTCAGAAGGGAAGGAGTGATTTTTGGATTTTGCAGCTCAGATTCTGGTGGAATTTTGGTGGGTGCTATGTCGCATTAGCAAGACCCCCCAAGCACCAATACAGTGGAACCCCCCCACAAGTGACCCCATTTTGCAAACTACACCCCTCAGGGAATTCATCTAGGGGTATAGTGTACATTTCAAACCCCCAGGGGTTTCAACAATTTTGATACAACTGGGCAGTGAAAATGAAAAATTACATTTTTTTACACAAAAATGCAGTTCTGGCTCAAAATTTTTCATTTTCAGAAGGTATGAAGGAGAAAAAGCACCCCAAAATCTGTGCCCCAATTTCTCCCGAGTACGGCAATGCCTCACATGTGACCAAAAAATACCATTTGGGTGCATGGCAGGACTCAGAAGGGAAGGAGTGATTTTTGGATTTTGCAGCTCAGATTCTGGTGGAATTTTGGTGGGTGCTATGTCGCATTAGCAAGACCCCCCAAGCACCAATACAGTGGGACCCCCCCACAAGTGACCCCATTTTGCAAACTACACCCCTCAGGGAATTCATCTAGGGGTATAGTGTACATTTCAAACCCCCAGGGGTTTCACCAATTTTGATACAACTGGGCTGTCCAAATGCAAAATTACATTTTTTACACAAAAATGCAGTTCTGGCTCAAAATTTTTCATTTTCACAAGGAATGAAGGAGACAAAGCACCCCAAAATCTGTGCCCCAATTTCTCCCGAGTACGGCAATGCCTCACATGTGACCAAAAAATACCATTTGGGTGCATGGCAGGACTCAGAAAGGAAGGAGTGATTTTTGGATTTTGCAGCTCAGATTCTGGTGGAATGTTGGTGGGTGCTATGTTGCATCAGCAAGACCCCCCAAGCACCAATACAGTGGAACCCCCCCACAAGTGACCCTATTTTGCAAACTACACCCCTCAGGGAATTCATCTAGGGGTATAGTGTACATTTCAAACCCCCAGGGGTTTCACCAATTTTGATACAACTGGGCAGTGAAAATGAAAAATTACATTTTTTTACACAAAAATGCAGTTCTGGCTCAAAATTTTTCATTTTCATAAGGTATGAAGGAGAAAAAGCACCCCAAAATCTGTGCCCCAATTTCTCCCGAGTATGGCAATGCCTCATATGTGACCAAAAAATACCAGTTGGGTGCATGGCAGGACTCAGAAGGGAAGGAGTGATTTTTGGTGGTGGAATGTTGGTGGGTGCTATGTCGCATTAGCAAGACCCCCCAAGCACCAATACAGTGGAACCCCCCCACAAGTGACCCCATTTTGCAAACTACACCCCTCAGGGAATTCATCTAGGGGTATAGTGTACATTTCAAACCCCCAGGGGTTTCACCAATTTTGATACAACTGGGCAGTGAAAATGAAAAATTACATTTTTTTACACAAAAATGCAGTTCTGGCTCAAAATTTTTCATTTTCATAAGGTATGAAGGAGAAAAAGCACCCCAAAATCTGTGCCCCAATTTCTCCCGAGTATGGCAATGCCTCATATGTGACCAAAAAATACCAGTTGGGTGCATGGCAGGACTCAGAAGGGAAGGAGTGATTTTTGGTGGTGGAATGTTGGTGGGTGCTATGTCGCATTAGCAAGACCCCCAAAGCACCAATACAGTGGAACCCCCCCACAAGTGACCCCATTTTGCAAACTACACCCCTCAGGGAATTCATCTAGGGGTATAGTGTACATTTCAAACCCCCAGGGGTTTCACCAATTTTGATACAACTGGGCAGTGAAAATGAAAAATTACATTTTTTTACACAAAAATGCAGTTCTGGCTCAAAATTTTTCATTTTCAGAAGGTATGAAGGAGAAAAAGCACCCCAAAATCTGTGCCCCAATTTCTCCCGAGTACGGCAATGCCTCATGTGTGACCAAAAAGTGGCAGGACTCAGAAGGGAAGGAGTGATATTTGGATTTTGCAGCACAAATTCTGGTGGAATGTTGGTGGGTGCTATGTCGCATTAGCAAGACCCCCAAAGCACCAATACAGTGGAACCACCCCACAAGTGACCCCATTTTGCAAACTACACCCCTCAGGGAATTCATCTAGGGGTATAGTGTACATTTCAAACCCCCAGGGGTTTCACCAATTTTGATACAACTGGGCAGTGAAAATGAAAAATTACATTTTTTTACACAAAAATGCAGTTCTGGCTCAAAATTTTTCATTTTCAGAAGGTATGAAGGAGAAAAAGCACCCCAAAATCTGTGCCCCAATTTCTCCCAAGTATGGCAATGCCTCATATGTGACCAAAAAATACCAGTTGGGTGCATGGCAGGACTCAGAAGGGAAGGAGTGATTTTTGGATTTTGCAGCTCAGATTCTGGTGGAATGTTGGTGGGTGCTATGTGGCATTAGCAAGACCCCCGAAGCACAGTGAAATGATGAACCTAATAATCCATAGATGTGTGGTATATTTTAAAACACTCCTTTATACATAGGCCGGGTTTGTCGGGGCAAGTTTCACAGTGGAAAATAGTTTCCTTTCTTATTCCCTTTTTATAGCAAACTTTGCCCCTTTTTTGTGTCCTGCCCTTTCTTGCAGTGGAGGGGATTTCGTTCGGAAAATGCTGCCCTGGTACAATACGGGGGCCAGTACTAGAAGTACTGGGGCCCTCTGCCTGCTGGTTCCCAAATACTAGGCCCTTTATGACTTCCTCTTGAAAGTGCATAAATGTCCCCCTCTGGCCGGTAGAACGGAATAGCACGTAAGCGTTATACAGTGCCATCTGGATGATATACACGGCCAGCTTCTTGTACCAGATTTTTGTTTTCCGCAGGGCACTGTACGGCTTCAGTACCTGATCTGAAAGATCCACTCCGCCCATGTACCTATTGTAATCCAGGATACAATTAGGTTTTGAGGTGTGGGTACTGGTACCTCGTACAGGGACGGAGGTGGTACTGTCTCCGTGAATTGTTGTCAGTATAAGGACATCCCTCTTGTCCTTATATTTGACCAACAACATATTTTCGGTGCATATTCCCCTGCTTTCACCCCTTCTCATTACTTGGGCAATGTGCGTTTTTGGGAGGCCTCTTTGGTTCTTGCGCACAGTACCGCAAGCTGCTGTACCTCTTGAACCAAGGGCCTTAAACAGGGGGATGCTAGTGTAAAAGTTATCCACATAGAGGTGATAACCTTTATCCAGGAAGGGGTGCACTAAATCCCAGACAATTTTTCCACTAACACCTACGAGGGAGGGGGGGCATTCTGGCGGTTCAATTCTTGAATCCTTCCCTTCATATACCCTAAACCTGTGAGTGTACCCTGAGGTGCTTTCACACAGCTTATACATTTTTATGCCATACCTTGCCCTCTTACTGGGAAGGTACTGGCGGAATTTAACCCTTCCTTTAAAATGTATAAGGGACTCGTCTATGCAAATGAATTTATCTGGGATGTACATCTCTTCAAATTTGGCACTGAAATGATCAATGACCGGCCTGACTTTGAATAGCCGGTCAAAGGTGGGATCATCTCTGGGTGGGCACTGTGCATTATCGTTGTAATGCAAAAATTTAAGGATCGTCTCAAATCGAGCCCGGGGCATGGCCATACGGTAAAATGGGGTGCTGTACAGAACATCTGTACTCCAATATTGCCTAATTTCTGGCTTTTTTACTATGCCCATATGAAACACCAGACCCCAAAATGTCATCATCTCTACTGCATCTACAGGGGTCCACCTAGCAAATGATGACGTGGGGTTTTGAGCAATAAACTGCTGGGCATATAAATTAGTTTGGTCCACCATTAAATTTATAAAATCATCAGAGAAAAATAATTTGAAAAAGTCAATTTTTCTGAGACCTGTGGAATCAAATTGGATTCCTGGCATGGCCAAAAACTCAGGAACCTGGGGCTCAAAATTGTCTGGTGGTGGGGTCCATTCGAGATCAATTATTGGGGGGTGGGTCTCAGCTGCTCTACGGGGGCGTCTTTGAGGGGGTCCCTCATCACCAGAGGAGGAAGAGGAGCTTAAGACGAATCCTTCAAATTCCCCGCTTGCATCACTGGCTGTGTCAGAGTCAGAGGCAAGCATGGCATATGCCTCCTCCGCTGAATACATTCTTCTGGATGACTGGGATGACATTTGGGATGACATTTGGGATGCCATTTTTATTTTTGTGTTACTGGTAGTGAAATGTTTCAACACGTGTATAGTGTAGGGGGGGGTACAAACTTTATTTCAACCCGGGGGGTATGTAGTGTGTAGTGTGTATGTAGTGCAGAAAAAAAAAAATACTTTATACAAAAAAAAAAAATTGAAGGGGTTAAAAAAAAAAAAATTGAAGGGGGTTAAAAAAAAAAAAATTGAAGGGGTTAAAAAAAAAAAAAAAGGTCCTGCGCCAAAAATTGAGCACAGATGTTGGTCAGTAACGTCCGTCACTGAACAGCGCTCAAAGGCAACAGGAATTTGATAAAAAAAAAAAATAGATCAACCCTGTGCCGAAAAAGATGATCAGTGATGTACGTCACTGATCAGCGCACAGTGGCCACAGGACACCCACAAAATCACAGTGTGTGTAAAAAAAAAATTAAAAAAAGACCCCACAGCACCCACAAAAAAAAAAAAGGTGATCAGTGATGCGACACTGATTACCAGTGAGGGGCAGCAGGTGCACAACCTTTGGTGCAACTGACAGTGCAACTGGCAGGTATATATATAAAAAAAAAAAACTCTGCACCCCCAAAAAGTTGCTGATCACCTCAGATATAGTGATCAGCACAAAAGGCGGGGGCAGCAGACACAAAATTTAGCACTCTCTATCACTCTCTGTCACTATCTCTCTCTATCTCTCTATCTCTCACTATCTATCACTCTATGACACTGCAGCAGCAGCACTGACAGGTATATATATATATAAAAAAACCCTGCGCCCCCAAAAAGTTGCTGATCAGTTAATTTATACTGATCAGCACAAAAGGGGGGGCAGCAGTCAGTTATATAAAAAATATATAGCACAATCTGTCACTATCTCTCTATCTCTCTCTATCTCTCTCTCTCTATCTCTCTCTATCTCTCTATCTATAACTCTATTACACTGCAGCAGCACAAAATATAGCACTCTCTGTCACTAGGCCTCTCTATCTCTCTCTATCTCTCTCTCTCTATCTCTCTATCTAATAACTCGCAGCAGCACAACACAGCACAACACAGCACAGGATGTCACAAGAAGAAGCAAGATCCAGGCAGTGATCAGGTAAGTATTTAGCAAGGTTCTGGTCAGTAAATGGCGGCAGCTGGGCACGGTGACCGCACTGCACGCAATTCCAGACCGGAATGGCGTCTGCAGTGCAGTCACCGTTAGTTTAAACCCCCCTCCATGGCTGTGATTGGTCCGTCGGTCCGACGAACCAATCACGGCCTTTGGGGGCGGGCGGGGTGAGGTGGGGTGACACCAGTGTCACCCTTACACCCCGCGGTGATTGGTGCTGTACTTTACAGCACCAATCACCTCCGATCCCGTGTCACCGGCGAACGTTATTCGCCGGTGACACAGAAAACGCTGTGAATGGCTGTTCACACTGAACAGCTAATCACAGCGATCGCCGACGGGGGGGCGGCATCGCAGCCCCCCCTGGGCATGCAGGGACATGTCTGCTGTCAGGGACAGCAGACATCGTCCCTCTGTCACTGCGTCTCTAGTACTTCCCGGCCATGACGTATATATACGTCAAATGTCGGGAAGGGGTTAATAAATTGACATAAATCTGCAGTGACTGAATGTTGACTGCATACAATAATCAGATCAATCTCAATTACCGGCTTGAGTGGAATTGACATATGGGCTGTAAATCCCAGGCTGTTATACTGGTCCAGGCTCTGGATGATGGTAACTGGCAGTAGTAAAAAATCCATCTGGTATAGTGTCCCTCAGCCTCCACAACTAATGTGTTTCTTCTCCTATACTGGGGTCTTTATTAAGGTCCAAGTAGTGTCTACTTGACCTTGATGCAGACCCCAATTACTGTTTTAGCAGTGTTTTGTGTAAGGTATGGTCATATTTTGGATATGTTATTTAGATGCATGTAGCATGTTTTTAAGAATGATTGAATGTGAGCAATAAGGGACAGTTCAGAGTCAAGGATCACACCTAGGCAGCAAGCTTATGGGGTAGGATTAGGGCTGCCACCTCATCCCTTTAAAACTGGAGACATATTATTTACACAGGTTCTGTGGCTGGCTCACTTCAAGACTCAATTTCAACTGTTTTTTTTTTTTAAACAGCCATCAGACTTCATTACAACTGTATTTTTTTTTATCAGCCACAGAACCTGTGTAATTAATATGTCTCCAGTTTTAAAGGGATGAGGTGGCAACCCTAGGTAGGATTGATTCTTTTGTTAACAATATTGGTCTGTGGAAATATATTGTAATTAATTCTGGTTTTGACATATTCAGTTTGGAGCTGCAAGATGTCATCCAAGAGGAAACAGTAGAAAGTAAATCAGTGACACTGCCCAATACAGATGTGACATGTCTGGGGAGGATTGGTAGATTTGAGTATCATCTGCATACAAATGATACTGAAATTCAAAAGAGCTGACCGTTTTGCAAGGAGATGTGACTTAGATTGAGAAAAGCAAACAACCGAAGTCTACAATGAGATGAGAGTTTAGGATGGTGTCACAAGAATTATTGGTTCATGTCCAAAAAAATCTTTTGTCCATCTGTGCTGTCCCAAACCCCTCCCTATCTGCCTGGAGACAGGGGTATGTGTACACCTAGGTGTAAGTGATTAATAAATTAACATTTGGCAACCCTAAGGTGAAGGTCCACGAGCAGCTGCCTGTGGGGATAAAGGATTGAGACAACTATGAGAATGTGTGCATTGCCTGAAGTCATCCAACTAGGAATGTCCTAATCTACCTTCTGTGAGGATTATAGGCCATTCTGTAAGCGATCCTCACTTCTGATTTTATTCCTTTTTGGGGTTTTTTCTGAAACTATTCTGCTTATTGTGTGTCAGGCTTTGTAATTTTTGCAAATTTTGATCCTTTGAAATATTTTAAAAATTAAAAACTGGTCATTTATTGTACTCTTTGTGTTCTTGAAGAACACAAAGCAAAATACATGAACAGGATATTATCATTTGCATATTGCTAATTGTTTATCGGTAGTAAAAGAGGACTCACATGATTGGTTTTGGAATGCTTTACTGTTGGCATGACACAGGACTGATGGTAGCACTCACCTTTCCTTCTCTGGCCAAGCATTTTCCCCTGGTATGCAGTCATTAGATCTAGGTCGAAAACTATTGATGATCAGTCAAAAGGTTGACATGGAAAAGGTCAATTTGAGGTTTTTCGGGTTTTTTTGTGGCGATAGGCGACATTTTATACCCTACCATCCACTTTGGCGTGCCATGCTACGGGATGTGGTACACTTACACGGTGTCCATACCAACCTATGTTGACCTAGACACGAAAAATGATGAAAAACTCATGTTGACCACGTCGGCCTTTTGAATGCTGACCTTTGGACCGTGCAACATTATGACTGTGAAAGGTTTGACCCTGTCGAATTTTTGACTGTCGCCCTTTTGAGTATGTCGACCAATAGTGGTCGACCTTTTGAATGTAGACCTAGACATTGTAGATCTAATATACTGTAACCTTTTCCCAGATTCACCAACAATCTGAATTGGGATTCATCAGAGAAAATTACTTTGCCCCAGTCTGAAGTCCAATGCCTGTACATGTTGAATGATATCATTCTGTCCCTGATGATGTTCATGGAGCAGTGTGGATTCTATAATGTCCTTCTTGGTACCAGGCCATCCTCCAAAAGTTTTTGCCTCACTGAGCATGCAGATGCACTCACACCAGCCTGCTGCCATTCCTGAGCAAGCTCTGCACTGGTGGTGCCCCACTCCTGCAGATTAATCAACTTTAGGAGATGTCCTGGTGCTTGATGGATGTTTTTGGGTATCCTGAAGCCTTTACAACTATTGAACATCTCTCCTTGAAATTCTTGATGATCCGATTAATGGTTGATTGAGGTGCAATCTTACTAGCAGCAATATTTTTGCCTTTAAAAACGCACTTTATGCAAGCAATGATAACTGTACATTTTTCCTTTGCAGTTAACCATGGTTAACAGAGGAACAATGATTTCAAGCACCAGCTTCCTTTTAAAGCTTTAAGTCTGTTATACCCCTTTTCCACTAGCAACCTGGGTAAGACCTGGTAAATTGTACCCGGTTCGATGCCGGTTTGGACATGGGTAAAAGACACCATTAATCTTAGGGTGGCCAATCCCGGGATCAGCGGGATCCCGGGATTTGACCACAAAATGTCTGGGATTTCAATCCCGGGATTGGACTATCCAAACCCGGGATTTCGGGATTAGACTGCGCATGCCACTCAGACGCTGCCCGGCTGTTCCCGACCCAGTGTGTGGCCT